>NC_139769.1:865730-890730 GCF_965231275.1 Zosterops lateralis
GAGCTGGTCCAGCCCTTACTGCTGTGTATTTAAAAATGGGCTTAGAGGAAATTTAGTCCAAACTCAGAACTGGAATTTTTTCAGGATTTCAGCAATACCTCAGTTCAAACTTGGCATTGGGCTCAAATCCAGCTCGCTTAAACACTTTAAAAACAAACCAAAACAAAAGTCACTGGGAGTTTCTGATGGCACAGTAATGATGATAATGATAAATGCAATTAATATCATTTGCTTTCTTAAGTAAGTGCTCCTTGAGAGTTCTGGCAGAGTCTGAGATGGGCCCATGACCAAGTGCTGTCCCAGCTCTCCAACCTCCCCTTTATCATCTGTGCTGCTTAAAATCATCAGGGAGTTGTTTTGATAAGAACTTGGAGCTTGTGAGCTTTAAACTGCCAAGAAAACTTCAGAGGAGCACCAGGTCCTTAACAGCAAATGGGGCTGAAATCTGATTTAAAATGAGATTTAATTAAGGGCTGAGCCTCAGCCACAGTTTTGGGGGTGTAACATTTAAAGCTCTGCTTTTTTAGTGGCAAAAATTCAGTGGAATTCCTGACTGACTTTGGGAACAGGGATAATCTGCATTCCCAGTGTGGGGAGTCACACAGCACAAACTCTGCTCACAAAAAACTGTCTCATTATCTGGTGATGCTCAGGGACTGCCAGAGCTCTGTCCTACAAGATGTGGAGCAGTTTTAACCTGAGAAATACAAAAAAAAGCTGATTTAGAATGAGCTGCCTGGGTTTGGGACAATGGTGCTCAGCCACTCTTCCCCTTGACAATTCGAAAGCCCGGAGGGTGATTATTTATGGAATTAGACTTGCCATAAAAGCACAAATTAAAAGGGAAAAAAAATGAGCATTTCATTAGTTTTTTATCACTTTCAATAAGTTTTTTATTTTTATTTTTCTTTTCCTGGCTGAAATCCTCCCTGAGTTACAAGGGCTCACCTGTGTGAGCCTGATCTCCCTGTCTCACCAATTCTCCTGCACGAGAGCAGCTGTTGCCAGGTTCAAAAAAAAAAAAATAAAAAAAATAAAATAAAATAAAATTAAGCCGCCACCACCACCAGCAGCAGCAGCAGCTCCTGAGAATTCCTCAGCCATCAGGGTTTAATTCCATGGCGCTGTTGCTGTTGTCTGTCAACCATTCATGCAATTAAGGGAAAAATCTCTCCCAACGTTTCCATGGTGCTGGAGCACTCCAGGAGAACAAGGCAGCCCACACAAGCAATGAAATATTAATTGAGCACCAGCACACGTGCAATAATCTCCACTCTTAATCCGGGCCCAGGAGAGCAGCAGAGCGTGGCCAGGCTCTTCCCTCCGTCCAAGGGGGGAAAAGATGTTGGTTGTGGGGTGGGATGTGGGATTGGGGTCCTGGGGGAGCAGGGAAGGGGTTGTGGGGTCAGGGGGGTGTGGGAAGCTCGGGGTGCATCCAGAGAAACCCGAGGGAAAAAAAGGGGTTGGGGAATGTGCATCAAGCAGGGAATGAGGGATTTACTGCAGGGCATTGGGATGGGGGATCCTGGAATGGTTTGGGTGGGAAGGGCCTTAAATCCTCATCCCAGTCCCATCCCAATCCCATCCCATCCCACAACTTCCACCATCCCAGGCTGCTCCAGCCTGGCCTTGGGCACTTCATGGATCCAGGGGCAGCCACAGCAAATCTGGGAATTCCATCCCAGCCCCTCCCCACCCTCCCAGGGAACAATTCCTGCCCAAATTCCCATCCAGCCCTGCCCTGTGGCAGTGGGATCCATCCCCTGTGTCCTGGCACTCCAGCTGAACGAGGGTGGGCAGATCCCTGTTGGAATTCTGGAAACTTAGATTGAGGATTTTAGTGCATAGTGATGTATGGGATGAGATGGAGGACTTTGGGTGATGTCTGGGTCCTTCTTCTTCACCTTCTTCTTCCTTCTTCTTCAACTTCTTCTTTCTTCTTCACAGGTTTGGGTGGTTTTCTGTACTCGGTTAATAAACCCCACATTGCAGACTTCACATGGTTAATTATTGGGTTTAAATTAAAAATAATTTAGGTGGCATTTCACGATTGGACAGATTGTCCTTGAAAAGACCTTGTAGAGATGGAGAGAGACATTCCATTTTTCACCTTGTTAACCACAGGGGCTGCAGAACTCGTGGTTTGTGAGGCTGGGATGTGGATAAGGATTAATAAACATCTGAGTCCAAATGTGAAATTCCTCTCTCGTGCTGTTAGTCCCAACCTTGGCAGAAAAAGAAGGAAGTTTATTTTAGGATTTTTTTAGGGTTTAAATAGGGTTTGGGGTTTGATCAGGGATTGGGGGATGAGGTTGACGCCTCTCTGACCCCACTGGTCAAACCAGAAATCCATCAATTTGTCCTTTTCCCAGGAAGGAATCCATGATTTACAAACATCACTCTTGGTTCATGTTACAATGAGTGAGAAACCCCAGCACAGAAATGTAAAACATCAAAAATCAGGGCAACAACCAAATCCCAACCCCTGGTGTGGTGAGATCCATCCAGGAGTGAATCCTGATGATTCCTGGGATGAATTTGGATAAACTGGAATTGCTCACACCAGAGCAGCTTCACCTCCCTGGAAAATAAATCTTGTCCTGACGGAACTTTCCAGCAGAAAACTCCCCCTGGGAAAGCTCCAAGGAGGGGGAAACAGCATTTCCCCAGCTCCAGGACTCTGCTGCTGCTCTCATTTCCAACCTGAAGCTGCTCAGGGATTTTGGGGAGGAACCAGATTTTTTTTTGCCCTACAGATATTTGTAGATGAAAAGGTCCTGTCAGCCCTTCTTCATTTCCTTTAGGACGCAATCCTAATGTTAAAACAAATTCAGTTCAGCCCCTGAAAGTCTCTTTTCAGCTATCAACATCTCCCCCGTTATCTGCTCTCATTTAAAGGAGCTGACAGGAGCCTTTTTGGAGATATTTAGAAATTAAATAAACCAGGGAACACAATTCTCAATTTTCTCACTATTTTCCTCCATGGCCATCCCCACTGTCCCAACCTCTTGCTTGGAGCTGCACCAAGAATTCTTGGAAAACCACCTTGGAATTCTGGCTTTTCCAGGTGTCAGCCCTTCTTTATTTCCTTTAGGACACAATCCTGGGTCTTGCTGTTCCCATTGCCGCTGGGGAGATCCACAGTGAAGTTTTAAGTTGAATAAAGTTGTTTTAAATCCCCCCCCAAAAAAGGGCAGAGCACACCTGGAAAAGCCAGAATTCCAATATGGTTTTCCAAGAATTCTTGGTGCAGTTCCAAGGTTGGGACAGTGGATGGCCATGGAGGAAAATCATGAGAAAATTGAAAATTGTGTTCTCTGGCTTATTTAATTCCTAAATATCTCCAAAAAGGGTTCTGTGTCAGCTCCTTTAAATGAGAGCAGATAACGGGGGAGATATTGATATCTGAAAAGAGACTTTCAGGGCCTGAACTGTATTTATTTTAAACTTCTGAGGTCTCTGATCTCCAAAAACCAGAATAAAAACGTGTGCAGATAAAGTTTCAAGAAGAAAGGGAGCGAAAACTCGGAACTTGAAAGGGAAATTGGGAGGGAAATATCAAGGTTTGCTGCTTTTTTTGCCTTTTTTTTCCCTTAATTTCTCCCCTTCAGATGCTAATTAACATTTCAGAGGAAGGGAAAGCTTTGCTAAAAAATCCAACATCTTCTCCTTAAGGCTTGGCTTAAAAAGAATTCAAGTTTTGTGTTGGAAAACCAGGCTAATATTGGCATTCCTGGTATTTTAAGGATAAAAGAAGGAACAAATCAGGCAAAGCCATCCCAGACAGTCTCTCGAGCCCACATAAAGAGACAAAAATCAGGCAAAAAGAGGCTTTGAAACACTTGGCAACTCCTTTTTTCACATTAATTCCATTTTTTTTGCCTTGTTTTGCTGAGTGATGGATCCCAGGTGTTGTTTCCCTTCAGTGGACTCCCCATCCCTGGTCAGAAAAATCACTGGGGACAACGGTGGCACCTCAAAATCCTGATTTATTTTATTTATTTATTTTTTTTTTTTAAATACACCAACTCTGGCAGTGAGAAGCCATTCCTTGTGTCCTGTCCCTCCATCCCTTGGGATGAGATTTCCTGGAGCTCTGAGCTCTCCCTGGATCCTTTTCCTTTCCAGGTGAACCCCCCAGCCCCTGGAATATCTCCCTAAAATGGCCCTAAAATGCTTTTCAGCAGAAAAAATCAGTATCCAAATCTCAATTTTTTTCTTGATTTAATAATGAGTAAAAAATCTTTATCAGTCACGAGAAAGAAATAGAAGTGATTCTATTCTATTCTATTCTATTCTATTCCATTCCATTCCATTCCATTCCATTCTATTCTATTCTATTCTATTCTATTCTATTCTATTCTATTCTATTCTATTCTTCTACATGAAGAACAACAGGAATTGTCTCCAGTAGGATAAACTAATCCCAAATTCCCATTTTTCTGGTTGTAGTGAGGATATTTTGTTGGGTTGGGCATTGAAATCCTCCCAAAAGGGAATTTTTCAGCCCAAATCTCACCTAAAAAAACTCCAGAGGATAAATCCCATCCCTGTGGGAATTCCCTGGAGTGGGAGTGACATCCCTGCTGGGAAATGGGGCTGGAACCTTCTGGATGGGGGAATTTTGGGATTCCTTTATCACCCCTTATCTGGAGGATTTTTTTTCCACCCCTTTATAGTAAATAATAAATAAATTCCATTTATTTCCCATAAATTTTTTGACCCATCAGACCTTCAGGCCTGTGGCAGCTGAAGCCCTGAGGTGACAGGGGTAAAATACAAATCGTAACACAAATTAAACAATAAAATTACTTTAAAAAATAATTTAATTATAAATAAATAATGTTTTTTTTATTATGAGTTGATATAAATAAATAATTATATTATTATTAGAATTTGTAATGTAAAATAAATCATTAAATAAAACAGAAATTAATTTTGCCTGGCACAGCCCAGGGGTCCATAAATGATGTCTTGGTTTTCCATCTTCTCCTCAAAACTTCATTTCTTGTTGTAGCCCCTGATATTTTATTTTTTTTTTTTCTTTTTTTCCCAAATAAAAAAATATTCTGCTGATGAAACAAACTGGATTTTTCCAGTATAATGTATAATATATTATATGTAATCTATTATATAGCATATTATATTTCTATATTGATATCCATTATATAAAGTTACATTGTATGATATAACATTAAATTACATAATATAATATAATGTAATATAATATAATATAATATAATGTAATATAATATAATATAATACAATACAATATTATATTATACTATATTATATTATATTTATTATATTATATCATATTAATATTATGTTAATAATATGCTAATAAAATATATAATAATAACTAATTAATATATATAATTATATAAATATAATGTGTATGCATAATTACACATCCCATAATTACATATTATATTTTTATATTATATACTATTATATAATTATATATAAATAATAAACACTTATAATATTATATATAATTATATATAATTATATATAATATATATAATCATATATTATAATATAACATAATATATATGATATATAAAATTATATATATAATATAATATAATATAATATAATATAATATAATACTATATTATATTATATTATATTATTTTATTTTTAAATATAAAAATTTATTATATAATATACATAATTTATGATATAAAATATAAATAAAATAGAATATAAAAGAAAATATAATAAATATTATACATATTATAATATAATATAATAGAATAAAATATATAATAAAATAGAATAAAATATAAAATATAATATTATCATATATATATTAATTCCACAATTAGTGCTGGGCCAAGGCCACCTCACTAACAAGAAAATCCCAATGGGAGACACCAATAATGGGGTTTTACTGCCCAGCTTTAGCTAAACCTCTTTTGTGCCTGGATTTAAACGACAACAACAACAAAAAGCTGCTTTTATCATTTTTTATGAATTTTATCTCCTCAGCCGGTCTGGATCCAGTGTATTAGTCAGATGTGTGGGTAGTGGATCACCCAGAATGTCAAATTCAGTGTTTTAATTAAAAACACAAGGCTTGGACATACTAAACACCCATTAAAAACCCCATTTGCTTGTCTGGGGAGGCTCCAGGGCAAAACTGAGCTGCTGAAATGGAAAGAATGGAATTGTTGCTTTGGATTATTGTTATTATTATTTCATTTGTCTCCCAAAGAAAAGATCTGGAGGGTTTATCTGGCTGGGGGACAACCAGCAGGTGAATTTAAAAAAAAAATAATAAAAATAATTTTTTCCCTATTCAAGCTGTTTTTATTGGATCAGCTCAGGGGGGAGTTGGGTGCTGTGGTCTCAAGGCTTTGCAGGGAGAGGAGAAATTGTGATTTTTAACTCCCTGTGACACTTTAAAGGAGGATTTCATCCCCCAGGGGCTCCATGTTCAGTTTTAGTTGGATGCAGAAGTGCAGGGCTCTGGGCTTTCCTCAGAACGGAAATGTTCATCAATCTCAGGAGCAGAAATTAAGTGTAATCATGGCCAATAAATCAATTAATGTCATTAATTATCGCAAAAGGCCACCCTGCACACCCCTCCTGGCTCTGGTGGTGCCTGAGCAGGAGGGATTCTCACCCTGGCAGTGCTGGCTCAACTTTCAGCTGGATTTGGGGATATTTTGGTGCCTTTCCCTGCTGGGGGTGCTGCAGTTGTGGCTCAGGGTCTCTGACAGGGAGGTCTGGGGGCTCCCCCAGCAAGGATTGTGTCCCCCAGGACTCACTGCAGAGCTGGAGGGGCTTCATTTCCTTCATCTTCACACAAAAATCTGTAAATAAAGATAAATCTTCAAGATAAAACCACAAACCATGAAAGACTGACTTGTTCCCTTTGTCCCACACCATCCAACCGGCGATGCCTTGGGAGGGCTGACCCAAAACAGAGACTGGAGAATAAAGGAGAGATTTATTGAAAAGCCTTTAGGATCCACCTTGGGCAGGACAAGAGCCTGGCCAGGGTCACAACCAAGGTGGACACAAAATAGTCCCAAAATGGACACAAAATGTGCAGAAAATGGACATAAAATGGACCTAAAATAGTCAAAAAATGAGCACAAAAATGGACAAACGGTCAGCAGGTCTCACACTTGGATAAGTTTTGGTCCATTTGCACTTTGGGGTTTAATTGTCCAGTCCCAGCTCCAGGCTGGGAGGTCCCATCCTTCTTGTCCCTCCCTCCAGCCCCCCTTGTTTGTGCTTTTGGGGCTGAGAGTTGTCCTTGGTGTGCAGCAGGAAAAGGGTTTGTTTTGTGTCCCTGCTGTGTGCAGAGCTGAGTGACACTGACTGTGAGCTCAGAGCTGCCCCCCTGGGCACCACAGACACATCAAATACAGCAAAAGATAAAACTTGGGGCATCTCCTGAGCTCTAATTACAGGGGCTTCTCCACGCCAAGCAGGAATTTGTTGGATTTGTTGGATTAAATTCCCAGAGCAGCTGTGGCTGCCCCTGGATCCCTGGCAGATCCCAGGCCAGGTTGGATGAGTTTTGAGCTCCTTGGGATAATGGAAGGTGGAATAAATGAGTTTTAAGGTCCTTCCTAACCCAAACCAGTCTGGGATCCCACGATTACACCAAGAAAAAATGGGAAAATCAGAGGCTGCTGCACAGCTGCCTTTTCTGGGGGTTATTTTAGGCAAGCACAGCTTTCTTTAATTTTGAAACAGAAAACAGGCAAAGAATTTTTGATTAATCTGGGTAAATTCGAGTGGGTTGTGGCAGTTTGGCTGGAATGTGATTTGAGGTGAATGGGAAGGGGCTGAGGCTGTGCTGAGCCCTGAGGAGGTGCAGAGCTGTGCATTGGTATTCAGGAGCTGCAGGGCTGCAATCCTGCCAGGCTATTTAAAAACCTGCAGAAAAAAAAAAAAAAAAAAAAAACCAAACAAACCTCCTGGAACAAGGTTATGCTCTTCATTTGCCACCCCAGGGCTGAGAAAGTGCCACCTCCAGAGAGGCAGCACAAACCTCACCACACTTGGAGCTTGTCCAGAGCCAAATTTGGGTCCTTTTGACGCCGCCTTTCAATGGGTTGTGAGGATAAAATGGGAAGGTTTAAGGGCTGTGAGTGATTTAATTCCAGATGGACAGTGGTTCTGCACTGAGACTCTGCTGTGCTGAAGGGATGTGGCCGCTGTTGGAGGGTTTTGGGAAGGAATTTTGGGAAGAAATGGGTTTTGAATTGCACAACTTTGTCTCACTTGAATAGACAGCCTTGTACGTGGGAGCTCTGGAAATTTGGTTACAGCTCTCCCTGAATATATTAAAATTAGAGTTGTTTTTTGGGGTTTTTTTGTAGTTTTAAAGCAAAATAAGCCCAGCAGAGCTGAGGGTCAGCAGTGGTGACATCCTGGGTGTGGGGAAGCCTCAGGGATGGTGCCACAGTCCCAGATTTTAGGAAATGATCCCAAAAATAACATTAAAGTGGGTCAGCTCGGTGCCATCCCCTTCCCTGCCCTCCCCAGCTTGTCCCCATTGCTGGGGTGGGGTGAGGAGCAGCCCTGGGAGGGGTTTGGGGTCACCCTGGTGATCCCAGGGATGGTCCCACAGCCCTGGAGCCTGGGATGGGACCAACCACATCCTGCTGGGTCCTTTCCTGGGACCAGAGCAGGAAATCCGGATTTCTGGAGAGAATTCCCTGACTTTGGCTCATCTCCTGCCAATCCCCTGGGCTGAGATGGTTCTGGGCTGGGCACTGAGGCAGGATTTCAGCCTCAGGTGAAAGGCAGAGAGGGGGAGCAGCTCCCCGGGGCTCTCCCAGCCCTGTGGGAATGAGGAGCCCTCTGGAAGGAGCTGGAACACTGAGGCTGCTGGAATGTGCTTGGACTTTTCCTAAAATCACAAAAGGATTTAGGATCCTAAAAGGGCGTGTGGGGCAGAGCTTGGGCCTTGGGGCACTCCTGGCCCTGCCCTGTCCCCAAACCCAGGGATGGAGCAGGAATTGGACAGAGCCTGGAGCATCCCAGGGATGGAGCAGGAATTGTTGGACAGAGCCTGCAGCATCCCAGGGATGGAGCAGGAATTGGACAGAGCCTGCAGCATCCCAGGGATGGAACAGGGGTTGGACAGGGCCTGGAGCATCCCAGGGATGGAACAGGGGTTGGACAGGGCCTGGAGCATCCCAGGGATGGAACAGGGGTTGGACAGAGCCTGGAGCATCCCAGGGATGGAACAGGGGTTGGACAGAGCCTGGAGCATCCCAGGGATGGAGCAGGAATTGTTGGACAGAGCCTGCACATCCCAGGGATGGAGGAGGGAATGTTGGACAGAGCCTGCACATCCCAGGGATGGAGCAGGAATTGTTGGACAGAGCCTGCACATCCCAGGGATGGAGCAGGGAATGTTGGACAGAGCCTGCAGTATCCAGGGATGGAGCAGGGAGGAGCTGAGTAAATCCCAGCCATCAGCATCCCCCATTTGAAGCATCCTGTGGTTATTTGTGGGATGAAAAGCAGCAGCTGTGGAGCACCTGAACCTGGGGCCGTTTAGAAATGCCCAAATCTGTGTTTAACATCCCGTTCCTCCCGTGTTTCGTGGATTGTGGGAATTGCTGTTGGAACTCCCCTGTTCTCATTGTGGAGATGGAGGCGTGGAGCTGCTTTGTTTCCTTGTGTCACAGCAGGGACTGGAATGGCCCCCCCAGCGCCCCTGGAGCGGCAGAAAATCTAATTAAACCAAAAACACTTTGCCGTGCCTGTACAAATCCCCAGTTTTACGCCGTGGTGTTTGGGTTTTCCCTTTCCTGGTGTCTGGCAGAGCTTCGGGAGATGTTTTTCCCCCATCCCCAGATGCTGCTGCTCTGCTCCTGAACTTCCCTGCCTCTCCCCACGTTGCAGCACAGGAATATTTAGGAAAATGTAATGAAAAACCTCCTGTGCTGCTGAATGTGCCTAAACCCCAGCGGTGATAAGGGTTATCAGACTCCCAGGGGAATCCCTGAACCCTCCAACCTGGGAGAAAACCCAAGGGAAAGCCCTGAGCTGGCAGAGGAGGGGCTGAGAGCAAAGCAAGGGGAGTTTTTGGCAGCCTGTGGGTGATGAGAGAGCAGGTAAAAAGGTGAATTGCAGATGGCAGAGCCTGTGGGTGATGAGAGAGCAGATAAAAAGGTGAATTGCAGATGGCAGAGCTGCCCTGGCCAGGGCAGCACCTTCCTGCCTCCCAGACAAGCAGATCTGGTGGATAAATCCAGCCCGAGGACGTTGCTCGGGTCTAATCAGTGAAATTGGAACACACATCACATCCCACTCTGCTCCCAGCCCGCCCTGACCTTGGCTGTGGGTTGTGCCTGGAATATTCTCCTCTCCCACCCCAGAGCAGGGCCAGGGCTCCAAGGGCAGAGCCTGAGACCACCAGGACAAGGAATCCCCAGGAACTGAGTCCTGGCTGGGCTCAGGGCACCAACAGCAGCCTGAATTCAGGGAAAAGTACATTAAAATTCCAGCTGGGCAATAAAAATCACCCGGCCCAGCCGGCCCAGCACTGGGATTTTGGAGTCACCTTTTTGAGGATTTCTTTCGCCACGGAATCCAACAGCAAAAGTGATGAAGGCTGAGCTTTGAGATGTGATCATGGCAGGCAGGAAGACGGGGATGAGCTGGAGATGGGTGGAAGGACAGAAAACAAAAGGCCCCAAGGGTGCAGCCCCTCTCCACCCTGCCAAGGCATCAGGGAAAAGGTGGATGAGAAAAGTCTCTTTAGAGTTTAGAATACAGGATGATGTGGTGATAGAGCAGTTCTCATGGGCTGCAGACAGAGTCTGTAGGGTTTGTATCTGGCGCCGGTTGGTCACTGTAAATTAGAATATTCAACACAAATGAGATAGAATGGATTGGAACCAGGTCCTCACACTCTGACCCCTGCACTCTTCTTACCTCTCTTACCCCTCTTGGCTTTTTTAACTCCTCACCTCACCCCCTCTCTCTCTCCCTCTCTCTTTGGGGTTCCCTCCAGCCCAGGCTGGTGGCTGAAGGCAAAGCCCTTTTTGCCCACAGCCCTTGCAATAAACCCACGTGTTTCTAGAATATCTCAGGTCTGCAGTATCGCCATAATCCCTGCCCTTCTGATGATAGTTTACACACCTTCCTGCAAAGTCTCTCAAAACAATCTATATTGTTTTCATTCCTCTCGGTGATGGATTTCTGTATTGACCACTGGAGTCAGAGAGGTGTTCCTCTCAATGACCAATCCCTGACCAAATCCCAAATCCTATATAAACCCTAAATCACAATAAACTGCCCTCTTTTCCCTGCTTCTACCTGACGGGTGAGTGTGGTTCTTTTTGTGTCCCTGACTGTGACACTGCAGAGTTCCCTCTCCCTGCCCTCTATGGATGTTCCTACACCCCACTCCTCCCCAGTGCCCCTGGGAAAGGGATCAGCCCTTGGTGGTGGCAGCTCCAGGTGTGGTTGGAGAGGGGACGGTGACAATGGGCGGTTCTGCAGGATGAGCCTGGCTGGGCACTGCCCCATTCCCACTGGGATGGCTCCAGAGATTGTCTGGAGACTCCAAACCCCTCCTGAGCTGCTTTGGATGAGTCTGGAGGGTGTCACAGCATTCCCAACCCCAGCACAGGGATGGCAGGGCAGGGATGGCAGGGGGAGGGATGGCAGGAGTGGCAGGGATGGCAGGAATAACAAGGATGGCAGGGCTCAAGGGCGGCAGGATTGAGGGGATAGCAGGACACAAGGATGGCAAGGGTGGCAGGATTGAGGAGATGGCATGGTCAGGAATGGCAGGGATGGCAGGGCTCATGGATATCAGGGATGGCAGGGACAGGGATGGCAGGGGCATGAATGGCAGGAATGAGGGATGTCAGGGACAGGGGTGGCAGGGCTCAAGGGTGGCAGGATTGAGGGGATAGCAGGGCACAGAGATGGCAGGGGTGGCAGGGGTGGCAGGATTGAGGAGATGGCAGGGTCAGGAATGGCAGGGATAGCAGGGCACAGGGATGGCAGGGCTCAAGGGTGGCAGGACTGAGGGGACAGCAGGGCTCAGGGATGGCAGGGCACAGGGATGGCAGGGATGGCAGGGCTCAAGGGTGGCAGGATTGAGGGGATAACAAGGCACAGGGATGCCAGGGGTGGCAGGATTGAGGAGATGGCAGGGATGGCAGGGCTCAGTGATAACAGGGGTGGCAGGATGAGCTTTCCTCCATGCCTGGCTGGCTCGGAGGTGCAGCTTTCCCTCCATGCCCGGCTGGCTCCAGGCTCAGGGAGGAAGCAGAGGACAATCCATTTTCTCTCTGGGCTGCTTTGACACCCAGGGCTCTGCTTTCCAGGAATGCAATTTAATCCAAGGCAAGGCGAGTGTGACGGATTAATGAGACAAGCGCGGGGCTCGGATCCAATCTCTTTTCCATCAGCCATAATTCCATTTTTGGAGGCAGGAGCCGTCCCGGGTGAAGGATTCTCATCCATCTCATCCCTGCAGGCTGGGAGGGGGATTCCAGGTGTTTATAGGGGAGGGATTTATGGCACAGCCTGGATCTGCCTCCCTGCCAAAGAGGGAGACTCTGGTGCTCTTTATTAATCATCCCTTCCTGGAAATCAATTAACAGCCCAGCAATCTCCTGGTAGCCATGGAGACAGCCCAGGGAGCCGGGGGAGAAAAGTACAGTTTAGTCAGGAAAAGTCCAAATTTTTTAACTCCGGCGTTTTTTAACCTTTTGTAGACAATTATAAACTATTTTAATTAGCAATGTTTATCACCTGCTGCAGAGCAGGAGGAGCTGCACAGGCCCCCACAGACCTCACCCATCCCCAAAACATTGGTGCAAAACAACCTGGGGATTTATGTTTGGAATGTGCTGAGCATCTCCAGTTCCCGTTAAAACAACAATTCCTCTGGGAGCCAAATGAGCAAAGCTGATGATTTATAAGCGTGGAGGATGATGATGATGATAATTAACGCCAGGCTGGTGCTGGACTCTGTGCATTCCCAAAGCCTGGAACCAGCCCTGGGGGCTTTGCAGGAGGGGCTGCCTTTATTCCCAAAGGATTATTCCCATTTTCCATCTGCTGGGCTGGGAATAAAACCTGCCCTGTGCCAGGGGCTGCTTTGGTTGGGTCACCCATGAGCAAAGTGGAGGTGACATTCCCCAGGGTGGTGCTGGGACACTTTTGGGGTGGGGAAGTGGCTCAAAACCCCAAATGTGCCCCAAATGTGCCCCAAATGTGCCCCAAATGTGCCCCAAATGTGCCCCTGCTGTGGGCACAGGCTTGGGGTTATTAGAGAGGGACCTGAATTTCCTTCCCAAGGTGGATTTCTTCAGGGAAAACATGGATCCAGCACTGAGGGATCCATCTGCTCTCCTGGGAGTTCTCCTGGATGGAGAATCCTGGCCAGAACAGACCTCACCTCCTTCACCCAGGGCTCTGCCTTGAACGTGCCCAGTTTTTTTGGTTTTTTTTTTTTTTTTTTTTTTCTAGGACTTTCCCAAAAGGAAACTGGTCTAAAATCTAGGACAACATTTTGTTTGGAAGAGAGAAAAAGAAGCCTTCCCAAGGCATCCCTCCTTTACCCAGACACAAATCTGCTCTCCATGGAGGACCCAGATTTGTGTCTCCTTTGTCCCTTAATCCGTGGGTTTGGTGTTTTCCTCCTCCTCCATCCCCAACCCCGAGCAAAGAGCCCCCGAGATAATCAGGGAGATTAAAAAGATGATTAAAAAAAACCAAGAGTAAAACCAGATCCTCCAGTCTTTGAAAACAGGGATTTGTTTGTATGTAATCAGGGAAAGAGGAAAACGAGGTCCTGCCCACCTTTAATGACAACAGGTCATTGAATTAATTACCCGTAATTAAAAAATGAGGCTTAATTTTTTCGTAAAACTTGAAAAGTTTAATAAAAAGGTGACAGGAGATAGAAATAAAGAAATAAAAGATTAAAAAAGGCCGAGTGCTTGGCGCTCAGCTAAGAGCACTCCTGTCATCTTCGGAAATTCTCTTTAAATTCTTATTTTATTACATTATTAATTGCATTTATTACATTAGCTCATTGCACATTTACAGATTATTATGGATATTTATTTTTTTTTTAGGAATTGGTTTGATATGGCTTTTCTTTGGGCTTTTTTTTTAGAGCACATGTATTTTTTGGGTTGTGGTTTTATTATTATTTTGAGTTTGGGCTTTGGCCTATATTTTTTTAAGATGGTAGATGCTGATGGTTTGTATATTAATAGTTATTAATTTCATGTTCACTGGATGTTATCCTGACTAAACAATTCACTCATAATTATATCACCTACTATTACTACCATGTTTAAGTCTCTCTGTTAATAATAGAAATAAAAACAGTTATTTTAACATTACGCGCATAGCATTTATTTTAATATTTAAAAAAAAAAAAAAAAAAAAAGCCAGGTTTATAATATGTGTATTTATAACAATTCATGGATTCGTGTGGGCAGGAGGGAATTTCTGCTGCCTGGGCTTTGTTATTCCCAGGGTTTGTGGCATTCCCAGGAACAGGCACTGAGCTTTGGGATGAACTTACACAACAGCTCTGATGGGAAAAACTTGCTTTTTCTTAAAAAAAAAAAAAAAATTTAAAAATTCCATTAAAATTTTGACCCGTTTTAATAAAAGAGTGGAAAAGAACAGAAAAGTTGCATTAGGAACATGGAAATGTCTTTTTTCTCTCTGTACCAGGCGGGTTCAGGTTTGTCCTTCTTGCCTCTGAACAGGGGAAACATCTTGTGTGTCCCCTCTGCAGGGACAGGGAGTTTTGTGCGTCCCCTTTGTAGGGACAGGAATTTTTGTGTCCCCTCTGCAGGAATAGGGGGATTTTTGATTGGAGGGAGCAGCATTTTCCCTGGAAAACAGCTCATTGATCCTTGTGGATCCTTTGTTATTTGGGATATTCTGTGACTGTGCTGGAGAGGAGATGGAGCTTTTTGGAAAACAGTTTATTGATCCTTGTGGGTCATTTCCCACTCAGGATATTCTGTGACTGTGCTGTGAGGATGGAGGGAGCTTTTCCCTGCAAAACATCTCATTGATCCTTGTGGATCCTTTCTCATTCAGGATTTTCTGTGACTGTTCTGTGGGGAGGGAGGGAGAAGCATTTTCCCTGGAAAGCATCTCATAGATCCTTGTGGATCCCTTCCCATTTGGGATTTTCTGTGACTGTGCTGTGAGGATGGAAGGAGCACCATTTTCCCTGGAAAACATCTCACTGTGGCCACAGGACCGAGCTGTGAGCAGCAGGTTTGGACGAGAGTAAATCACTTAGGAGAGCCTTGCTAATATCCATAAATCATGCGGAGAGCCCCGGAATTTCACTGATCTCATCCATTGTGGCTTGTCACAGCTGCTGTAACACATCCCTGAACAGCAGGAAATAACTCAAGGAACCAGGGGCAGGACACATCTGGCATGTCTAGACTCAAAACTAGGTTAGGCTGGGAGATGTCGGCTCTTCCCCAGAGTCCCTGAGCAGCAGTTAACAGATTTCTGAACGGATTTGATTTCATTTGCACCGGGAGCAAGGTCATGTTTAAATTGCTCTTAACTAAGTGTGGCCTATTTTTGCTCCTGCAGAAGTGGCTGAGCTGTCACCAGCAGCACAGGGCACGGGGACATGTGGGGAGGGAGGAAAAGTTAAAGGAGGATTTTTATTTTATTTTTCCTCGGGATTTGGTTGGGGTTTGTTTCAAATTTTGGCTTCAGGTTCCTCCTGCAGCTCATTTTTCCCTGAGGGAGGAATCTCTGGATGTGTTTGTTATAAATACATATTATAAATTTTTTTTATATATATATATATACATACACATACATACATATATATATAAATATATAAATAATTATTATAGTATAATAATAACTATAATTATATATTATATAATTATATATTTTATAATATTTTATAATTATTATATATCATAATATGTCATATAATATAATAAATATCATAAATAATATAGTATAATATAATATATAATATTCAATATAATAGATATATTTATATATTATTATATATGTATACTATAATATATATATGATAAAATATATAATATATATAATATAATATTATATTTTATATATAATATAATCATGTATTATATATAATATTATATGTTATATGATATTATAATATATTATAATATATATTATAATAATATATAATATATATAACATTTAATATGTTATGATATATTATATATTATTATTATTCTATATTATTAAACTATTATTCTATATTATTATATTATTTGTTATAAATGCATATTATATTGTCGTCTTTTTGCAAGTATTAATACCGTATGTATAATGTTAAAATAGCTTCATTGTATAAATATAGTTTTTATTTCTGTTATTAGAAAAAAATTAGGGTTTTCTGTCCAGCTCTGCTCCACATCCAGGGCTGACCCTTGGGATGTGCTGGGTATGCAGGACACACTCCTGGAAACACCAGGGGAAGTCGTTTCTCTGGGTTTTCTCACAAACCTCAGCAAATCCAGCTGGAGCTGATGCTCTTGGAGCTCTTTTCTGGCCTCAAGGCCTCTGTGCTTCCATGGGATGTTATCCTGCTTTAGGACAAATTTGGGAGGAAACCTCAGAACGGGATCCCTCCAGAAAGGAAATTCAAGTAACTCTTCCCACAACTGCTCTGGGAAAAAAATCTCCCATCACCCTAAATAAACACCTTCCTAATAGCACCAAGTGTGAGCTGCTCCTTCTTCCAGCCAAGGTCATGTCTGGGTCTGAAATCTGGACCCAAAGGAATAACTCATTTATATGGTCTGAAATCTGGACCCAAAGGAATAACCTGTTTATATGGTCTGAAATCTGGACCCAAAGGAATAACTCATTTATATGGTCTGAAATCTGGACCCAAAGGAATAACTCATTTATATGGTCTGAAATCTGGACCCAAAGGAATAACTCGTTTATATGGTCTGAAATCTGGACCCAAAGGAATAACTCATTTATATGGTCTGAAATCTGGACCCAAAGGAATAACTCATTTATATGGTCTGAAATCTGGACCCAAAGGAATAACTCGTTTATATGGTCTGGAATCTGGACCAAAGGAATAACTCGTTTTTATGGGATCTGAAGAGCAGGGCTGGCCAGGAAACCACCTCAGATAATCCATATTTGGCGCCCAACATGGGGCTCAGATCTCAGACCCCCAGAAACCCCAGAGAACGTGGCTGAAAAGGGAACTGAGGAGTTGTGACTGTGAATTGACCATTGAGGGTTTCTCTGCAATAATGAAACCTCAATTTCTGCAAACAAACCCAGCACTTCTCTTTCTCCCTGCTTCGCCCTCAGGACCAGCCTGGAAGGTGCAGAACAAAATATCCAACACAAACAGGACAGTTGTGGGTACAAACATCACAAAGGACAGGTGCACACCTGGAATTCTGCAGCTCCCAGGGGTGGGCAGGGCACAGCTGGGTGTCCTGATGGAAAGGACAGGGATGGATCCAGAGCTTCCCAGTGTTGGAGTCCAGGGCATCCCTCTGGGCGCCCTGGGAAGTCACAGACCTCGGTAGAGAGGCCTGGGACCCGAGAAAGAGGGTCTGGGGTCTGTGCAGAGGGGTTTGGGGTCTGTCCAGGGGGGTCTGGGGTCTGTGCAGGGGGGTCTGGGGTCTGCCCAGGAGGGTCTGGGGTCTGTGCAGGGGGTTTGGGGTCTGCCCAGGGGGGTCTGGGGTCTGTACAGGAGGGTCTGGGGTCTGCCCAGAGGGGTTTGCCTGGCACAGAGCCCAGGAGGACACAGGCTTTGATTTTGGTCCATGAGAAAAACATCCAACAGAGAGAAGAATTGCAAGTCACAAAGGTGTGACAGACAGTGGTGTGGTTATCACTGTGCAGGAGATTTTGTAGTTTTGGGATTTTTAGAATGTAGATGCAAAGGGACAAGGTGGAGATTTCAGGGCAGTGCCCTGGGCTCTTCTCCTTCTCCCTTGGCCTCCATCTCCTGCAGTGACGTGGGCACAAGGGAGTTTCAGTGGGTTGGGGCAGAGCAGAGATGACCCTGTTAGTGCAGGGGATGGACATTGGCACAGGATTGTAAACAATGGGTACACAGTGATCTGTATAAGAGGCAGTGACCTCCCATCACAGGGGGAGTCACATCATGTCCAGGCTGCTGTGACCACCTTGGGGGACACAGAGAATTGTGAGATAAATAAACTAATAAACAACGCGAGAAACCAGAAAACCAAGACCTTGAGACTCCTCATCATTCTCGCGCCGAGCACCGCACACCGAGCTCAGCACAGACACAGAGACAGAGCCAGACAGCAGACCCCAAATCCTTCAGAGGTCAAGAGGGAAATCCACTCCCTTGAGCCCACAGGAACCAACAGCCTTGGAATCTCAGGAGAAAGAAAAAAACAACAGATTAAACCCGAGACCCCAGTGCTCACCCTGCTTCTCCAGGAAAAGCAGCAGAAACATCTCCCTGTGCCCAAATCCACAACCTTCAGGCCTTCAGAACCCAATAACTGTGGATTTCCCCCCTCCTTCCTGAAATGCCACTTTCCTGGATCCCGGGCAGTTGATTAAGTTTAATTGGATTTGATTATTTTCATTATCGATTCGATTCCTTCCGATCAATAGGCCGAGGAGGCAAACAAATATTCTCTGCGAGGTGAATGTGAACTTGTGAGGCAAAATGCCAGTGAAGTCATCCCCAGCTCCTTTTTTTAGCTCCTTTATTCCCTGTTCCCTGTTGTGACAGCGCCGTTCCTTCCCTGGGCTAAGAATAGCCCCGAGTCTCCCAGGAGGAGCCTCAGCCCAGCCTGAGGAAGAGCCAGATCTGCAGGAGGGTGAGAAGGGGAAAAACCACCTCCAGCACCCTGGGGTTGTGTCTGAACTGACCAGGAGGGATTTCTGTCCTTTCTGCTGGAATAAAGATGTGGAATTCAGTTTTAGTGAGGATAAATCCAAAGTTTTCCGTCCCTGGTGCAGTCTGGATGATTTTAATGCAGGAATGGGCTGTGCTGTGCCCAGGGGAGCTCTGCTGGTGTTCCCTTCTCCCTGCAGGCTCCTGGGAGCACAGGGGCAGCTGGAGGGGTCCCTGTCCCTGGATCAGGGGCTGCCTGCAGGCTGGAGCCTGTTTTACCAGGGAAAAGTCATGGATTCACAGCACAATCCACAGCTGGTGGCAGGGATGGGGACAGCTGTGCAACCTCCCAGCCACAGAATCCCAGGATTAGTGAGGTTGGGAATGAACTCCAGGCTGTGCCTGATCCCCAGCCCAGAGCACTGAGAGCCACCTCCAGCCCTGCCCTGGGCACCTCCAGGGATGGGAAATCCACCCCCTCCTCCCTTTCCCATACCTGAGCACTTTTTCCATGAAAAATTCCTCCTGAGTCGTGTCCCAGACCTGGAGATTGAGCCATACCTTGCCCCAGGTGGGAGTTGGGTCCCTGGGGAGGTGTCCCACCAACCAAACCACCTCTGTGTTGGGTTCTGGAGCTCATCTCTGGATTTGGGGTCCAGGGAGCTGCTCCTGTCCCCGTGACCCCAGATAACCCCAGGCCAGACCAGGAAATTCCTCTTTTTCTTTTACCTGCATCCAACCCTCCCCTGAGCAAGGATTTCTTGTCTCCTCCTGAGGTCTTTGCCACCATCTGCAGCACCTCCACCCCACACATTCCTTGGAACTTGGAAAAACCATTTTTTTTTCCAAGGAATTTGAATCCTCCTTGACACAGCCACTCTGTTGATGAGCTGCAATCGTTTTTTTTACAGGAGTTTTCTGGCAGCAAAAGGCACCTCACACATCTCAGAGAGGTTAAAAATCACAGGGTGGTTTTATTCCCAACACTTTATTTTGGATGGAATCTGCAAAGGTTCTGCCCTGTGCTCACACCATCCCTGCTCTCCAGTGGGGAATTAATTAACCCTGAGTGCCCAGCCATGGGAAACAATGGAGAGCAGCAGCTCCAAACCCCAGTTTTATGCCTTTGTGGGTATTTGTGAACCCAAGTGCAGAAAAGTCCCTCATACCAATTTTCTGGCAGCTTTTGGAGCTCAGAATTATCTCATTAAGCGCCGAAGGAGAGATGAACTCACAGTGAGAAACCTCAGCTCTAAACTTGCAAATAATTGCTGAGAGCAAGGTGAATATTCCTGGTGTTTTCCGAGGACTAAAATGTGCTTGACTTGGCTCCAAAGGCATTTTCCCCCTGAGCTGAGCTGGTTTTATTGCAACTTGTCCTGGCTCAGGATTTTGTTCTTTTTTTTGTTGTTTTTCTTTTCTTTTCTTTTTTTTTTTTTTTTTTTTTTTTTTTTTTTTTTTTTTTTTTTTTTTTTTTAAGAATGTCAGGTTTTCTTTCGAGTCTTTACATTTTAATAATTGGATTTGTGCTATTGAATGGCTTTTGCTCCTGGCCACTCCTCCAGCTGCCTGGCTGGGGTGTACCCACCTGTACCACACACCCTGGAGATGTCTGAAGTTTTATCTTTTGTTGTATTTGATGTGTCTGTGGTGCCCAGGGGGGCAGCTCTGAGCTCACAGTCAGTGTCACTCAGCTCTGCACACAGCAGGGACACAAAACAAACCCTTTTCCTGCTGCACACCAAGGACAACTCTCAGCCCCAAAAGCACAAACAAGGGGGGCTGGAGGGAGGGACAAGAAGGATGGGACCTCCCAGCCTGGAGCTGGGACTGGACAATTCAACCCCAAGGTGCAAATGGACCAAAACTTATAAAAGTGTGAGACCTGGTGACACTTGTCCATTTTGTGCCCATTTTTTGTCCATTTTGTGACCATTTTTGTGCCCATTTTTTGTCCATTTTGTGACCATTTTGTGCCCATTTTGTGTCCATTTTTTGACCATTTTGGGTCCACCTTGGGTGTAGCCCTGGCCAGGCTCTTGTCCTGCCCAAGGTGAATCCTTCAAGGCCATTCAATAAATCTCTACTTTATTCTCCAGCTCTGTCCAGTCTCTGTTCCAGCTCAGCCTTCCCAAGGCATCCCTGGCATTCCCGTGTCCCTGTGATAACTGGCAGGAGGAATTTTAATCCTTTCCCTTTTCCTTCCCATTCCCCAGGACAGATTCTGTGAGGAGCTTGTTCTGCTCCCCCTGAGTCCCAGTTCCTCCTTAAATCTGGGAACACTTGACATAATTGATCCCAGTCCAGAGCTGGAGTTGGAGTGCAGCACAAATAAACGTCTTCACCACAGCTGTGGGGATAAAAATGTGCTCAGCTCCTGAGAAAAAAAAACACAAAGTCACAAAATCAGCTTGGAAAAGCCCTGGAAGGACATCCAGGTGTTCCCAGGGCACTGCCAGGTCCTCCAGGTGCTCCTCAAGGGTTGGGGTTGGTGGTGCTGAAGATCTTTTCCAACCCAAATGGAAGTTGGAAGTGCCTTTCCTGAAGGAATGGATGCCCCGGGGCTCGTTCTGGAGTGGTTTCCACCCCTGTCTCCTTCCCAGTGCCAGGCTCCTGTGGGATCCATCTCCTCTCCTTGGGGACCACAGCAGCTTGTTTTTCCAGGGAAAAGAGTTCCTTCCTGCTGATCCATGTGGATTCCCCACATCCTCCACCATCCCGGGATGCTGCAGCTCCCACAGGGCTCGAGGGGAGGGAAAGGAGCTGGGAAATGTCCTTGGAGCTGCAGATCCTGCCCAGTCCCAGCCCAGGAGCTGCTGCTGAACTTCCTGGGGTTGGGAATGTGTGGAAATAACCAGGGAAGGCAGAAGAGCTGGAGTGTAAAACACACAGGGAGCCAGCTGCTGGCACAGCTGCAGCCCACAGGTATCAGCAGCCTTACCCTGGAGCTGCTGGGAGCTGCAATCCCTGTGCTCCATCACTCAGGAAAAACATTCCAGACTTTTTTTGTTGTTGTTCCCAGTGCAGGTAACATCAAATTCCGCCCTCTTGGCCTCCCTGGCTGGGCTGCTGAGGTTCTGTTTGTGTTTATGGATGTCAGAGGGGAGGCAGGGCTGCTCTGGGGACAGCAGCAGCTCCCAGGTCGTGCCTGTGCTGGGAGAATCCCACCTCCAGTGCCTCCAGTTTCTGTGGAAACAGCACGTCAACACTCGCGGCTCCCACTGCCACATGCTCCAGGAGTTATTAATAACACTGGGATTGCTTCCCTGGCAGCTCTCCCTCCAGGGATGCCGGGCTGAGACAGTGCCCAGGTGTAGCTCTGGTTTGTGCCTGTGGTGTTTTGGTTTTCTGAAATTCCTTTCCCAGGAATTTTCTGTAAACAGGAGAAATGTTTTTGTAGCTGTACCTTTGTTATTCATCCCTTTCCCCAGGAGGGACTTCTCCTTGCTGTCCCTCTGCTCTGACCAATGGGAGTGGTTTCTCTTTGTTTTGGTCTGTGTGAAATAGTATAAAAGAGAGATACATCCCAGAAATAAAGGAGTCATTTTCAGCTCCTGAATCTCAGAGTCTGTGTCCTTGTGGTGTAAAACAGTGTCAAAAAGGTGACCCCAAAATGGGAGAAGGGATCTCAAAAAGGGGAGGGAAAAGCCCTAAAAAGGGACCTTTAGAGGTGAAGGGATGCAGCCCTGGTTTGTGCCTGAGGTGTTTTGGTTTCTGAAATTCCTCTCCCAGGGAGTTTTCTGTAAACAGGAGAAATGTTTTTGTAGCTGTCCCTTTGTTATTCATTCCTTTCCCCAGGAGGGACTTCTCCTTGCTGTCCCTCTGCTCTGCCCAATGGGAGTGAAGAGGTTTGTCTTTGTGTCACCAATCAGATTGGTCTGTGTGAAATGGGATAAAAGGGAGACACAGCCCAGAAATAAAGGGGTCATTTCCAGCCCTCTGAAATCTCAGAGTCTGTGTCACTGTGGTGTAAAACAGCATCCCCCAGGTGTTTTTTCTCCAGGAGGAGAAGAGGAAGAAGAAGAAGAAGAAGAAGAAGAAGAAGAAGAAGAAGAAGAAGAAGAAGAAGAAGAAGAAGAAGGTGAAGAAGGACTCAGACAACACCCAAAATCCTCAATCTTGTCTCACACATATTATTATATACTAAAATATTAAATCTCAGTTTTTCACCCTGTGAGATCACACAATACTATCCAAACCACACACCCACAACCCCAGTGCCGTCACTCAATTTTGGGAGCCTGTCCCAAGGTCTCAAGCCAAATGTGGTGCCTGCCTGAGGGTCAGCCCCCCTCAGCTCAAAAAGCCTGAAATTTTCCTCCTCCAGGGTTCCAACAGGGGCTCTCCTGAATTTCTGTCCCTGCAGAGCCAGGGCTGTCTGTGCCAACCTCAGATCCAGCTCTCCACCACCCCAAGCTGGACAGAAAAACAACAAAATCATTCATCCCTCCCAATATCCTTAATTGCCCAGCCCGGATACAGCCAGAGAAGCGGAATTTTCCTTCTGTGATCTGATTTTTTCCACGATTAATTCAATTTCTGCTGCTTTGAACTGGTTAACGAGCAGCTTTGCTTTGGAGAGTTTTGGGGGGGATTTTCCACTCCACTCTCTCCCTTTGTCCCACGTTAAGGAGAAAATCCATCCCTGGGGCCGGGAATTCCCCTGGGCTGGGAACACAGAGGTCACACTCCAGCAGCTCCTGCTCTGGAGCATCCCCAGCTCTACTCAGCCACTCGTCCCATGTTTTATTGGGCTTGCAGGGAAAACCCAGAGAAGCTTGGCTGCCCAAGCAGCTGATGGTGATGGAATGTTGGGAGCAGGAGCCTGGGAAGGGGAGGATGGAGCTGGAGCACAGCCAGGAGCTGCTGCTGCTGCTGCCCAGGAAATGGGGCACAGGAAATGGGATTTTTTTTTTTTCCCCTGGAGTAATAATTCCTTGAAGATTCCTTTAGTGTTTCTCAGAGTGCCTGTGTCCCACCAGCAGCTGGACCCCATTCCTGGCTTTTTGTGGAATTGCCCTGTCGTGGTTTGAAGGCAAAACAAGTGAGAGGCTCCAAGTCAGAAATACAATTTAATAAGAAGAAAGGAAAAATGGTAAAAAATAAAATAAAATAAAATAAAATAAAATAAAATAAAATAAAATAAAATAAAATCAATGCAATAACACAAAGGAGCACTGCCAGAGTCAGAACACACCCTGAGCAGGGTGGCGGGAGCAGTCCAGGTGAGGGGCTCTTCCTGAAGCAGTGATCCCACAGAAAGGTCTGGGAGCTCTGCTCCTCTGGGAATCCAGTGGCTCAGGGCTGCTTGTCCTGTCCCAAATCCCAGATTCTCTCCAGGTGGGAATGCTTGGCTCCTCCCCCTGGGCATTGGGAGCATCTCCCAATGGGATGAGGAGTCGTGCAGTGGCTCCTTGATGGCCCATTAAACAGAGAGAGCTCCTGGAGGGAGTTCCCTGTGAGTCCTGGGCAAGGCATTGATGGGCCATGAGCAGAAGAGCCCAAAGGAGGGGCCTGGGAAAACACTGCCCCACCTGGTTCCAACAGCTCATGGGGATGGGGATGGAATAAATACTGTGTGCACATCCCACACCACAACACAGGACAGAGCCTTTGTCCCTGATCTCGGGAATTCAAACAGCCTGAGCTCACCCTGAACATTCCGTGTCCATCAGCCTCGGGCTGGACCTGGATCCGGGTTGTCTTGTCCATGAGACCTTCAGCTTCCAACAGAAATTCCAGATTTTTGGGATCCTGCTGGTTTTTCCCACAGGAGAGCACAGGATGAGGTGTCCAGTTCAGGTCACCCTTGAATTTGGAGAGATCCCAATGTGATTTTTAGGAATACAGACCTTTCTAGGACGGATCCACGAAGGTTTTTGCTGCAGCCTCGTCTGTTCCAATTGATTTCAAGTGAAACTCGCATAATTTGGTTTCTGCTTAATGAAGTTACGAAGTCTCATTGCAAATTAGTTAAAAAACACATTTATTCTGCTTTGGAAAAAGGCAGCTGCAGTGGAAGGGGCAGCAGGACTGAGGGACCAACCAGAATTTCCAGGACATCCCAGAGAAAGCAGAAGAATTCTTTGAAAAATGAAAACAACTTTGAATTTCCATTGTCACAGCTTCGTAGCTTGGAAGATCTGCTCTAAACTG
>NC_139769.1:895730-979008 GCF_965231275.1 Zosterops lateralis
CAAACCCTCCTTATCTCGGCAGATAAGGAAATGTGCTCGCTCTCCTGGGGATGGTTTTACGGCTTGTCGGCTCCTCCCCTGATCCCCAGGCTGCGGGGTGGGGAATGTCCCGCGGGAAGGTTTGGGAATGGCCCGTTGGGGTGGAAGTTCTAGGGACATCCCACTGGAGGGGAAGGTTTGGGAATGTCCTGTTGGAAGATTTGGGAAAGGCCTGTTGGAAGGTTTGGGGATGTCCCATTGGAATGGAAGGTTTGGAAATGTCCCACTGGAATGGAAGGTCTGGGAATGTCCCATTGGAAGGTCTGG
Organism: Zosterops lateralis; assembly: GCF_965231275.1. Classification (NCBI taxonomy): domain Eukaryota; kingdom Metazoa; phylum Chordata; class Aves; order Passeriformes; family Zosteropidae; genus Zosterops; species Zosterops lateralis. Next base: position 896,037 of record NC_139769.1, read on the forward strand.
GAATGTCCCATTGGAATGGAAAGTCTGGGAATGTCCCCTTGGAAGGTTTGGGAATGTCTCATTGGAAGGTTTGGGAATGTCCCGTTGGAAGGGTTTGGGAATGTCACATTGGAAGGTTTGGGAATGTCCCACAGGAAGGTTGGGGAATGACCCATTGGAAGGCTGGGAATGTCTCCCTGGAAAGTTTGAGAAAATCTCGCTGGAAGGTTTGGAAATGTCCCGTTGGAAGGATGGGGAATGTCCTATTGGAATGGAAGGTCTGGGAATGTCCCCCTGGAAGGTTTGGGAATGTCCCTTAGAAGGTTTGGGAATGTCCTATTGGAAGATTTGGGAAAGGCCCATTGGAAGGTTGGAAATGTCCCACAGGAAGGTTTGGGAATGACCAATTGGAAGGTTTGGGAATGTCCCCCTGGAAGGTTTGGGAATATCCCATTGGAAGGTTTCAGAATGTCCTGTTAGAATGGAAGGTTTGGGAATGTCCTGCAGGAAGGTTTGGGAATGTCCCGTTGGGATGGAAGGTCTGGGCCCTCCTGGAAGGTTTGGGAATGTCCCACTGGAAGTTCTGGGGATGTCCTGTTGGAAGGTTTGGGACTGTCCCCCTGGGAAGGTTTAGGAATGTCCCACTGGAAGGCTGGGAATGTCCCACTGGAATGGAAGGTTTGGAAATGTCCCCCCAGAGGGTTTGGGAATATCCCTCTGGAAGATCTGGGAGTGGAGGAGCTGAGGGAAGCACGGAGCATCTCCAGGGCCATCTGGGCAGGAGGGTGGGAAGGCCCTGGGGAGGGCAGGAGGACAGGAAAGGAGCCTGGAGTGTCCTGGGATGGAGCAGCCAGGGAATCATCCTGGAATCCCAGAGCTCCTGGAGCTGGGACCTTGGAAATCTTCCAGAGCCACCCCTGCCATGGCAGGGACACCTCCCACTGTCCCAGGGACACCTCCCACTGTCCCAGGCTGCTCCAGCCCCAATGTCCAGCCTGGCCTTGGGCACTGCCAGGGATCCAGGGGCAGCCACAGCAAATCTGGGAATTCCATCCCAGCTCCTCATCACCTTCCCAGGGAACAATTCCTGCCCAAAATCTCATCTTCTCCTCTGGGAAGCCATTCCCTGTGTCCTGTCCCTCCATCCCTTGTCCCCAGTCCCTCTCCAGCTCTCCTGGAGCCCCTTCAGGCCCTGCCAGGGGCTCTGAGCTCTCCCTGGAGCTTCTCCTCTCCAGGGGAGCCCCCCCAGCTCTCCCAGCCTGGCTCCAGAGGGGCTCCAGCCCTGCAGCAGCTCCGTGGGTTCCTCTGGAATCTCTCCAGCAGCTCCTGTGCTGGAATCCCGGGAATTCTGGATTCTGGAGCAGCTCTGCAGGTGGGGCACAGGGACAGAATTCCCCTCCTCAGCCTGTCCCAGGATTCCTCCCTTCCCTCCAATTCCATGGGAATCATTAACTGGACAAAGGATCCCAGGAAAGATCCATTTGGAAAGGCAGGATCAGCACCAGCATCCAACTCAGGGGTGCAAAACGAGCCCAAAATTCCAATTATTGAGGGGAGAGCAGCTCAGGACACTGATTGTGTGTGTGGTGTGGCCAGTTCCCAGACAAACTCCCCAAATTCCCCATCCCTGCACGGATCCCGTGGATGTTTTTAGGCACGAGCCCGTACAGGAAATATTCCTGCAGGAACTCTCTCGGGCTGTTCATAAAATTAGAAATATCTGCTCAATTTTACACCAGCAAAAACCTCAGCCTCGTGTTTGCACCAGGATAAATATAGAAGTTGCTCTCCTCCAAATATTTTTCTGGCTTAATTTAAGTTTCCTTGGATGGAGGAAGGAACCAGGTTCATTCCCTGTCATGGGATGAGTTCCAGGGGGGCTTTCCAGATGGAAAGGGGAAAAATAGATATAAAAATATGTATGTATAAAAATATGTATATATAGAAATATGTATATATAAAAATAGATATGTTAATATAGCTATATAAATAGCTGTGTATAAATATTAGATATATTAATATACATATATTAAAATAGGTGTGTATAAATATATATCTATAAAAATAAATTTATTTATATATATAAATATATAAAAATAAAGCTATTTTATATAGCCATATAAATATAAAAATAAAACTGTTTTATATAATTATATATAATTTATATATAGTTATATAATTATATAACTATTATAAAGTTATATATATATTATATTATATATTATAACTATATATATTATTTTATAGTTATATATTAATATATCATTGTATCTATAATAAGTAATATATAAAATATATTTTTAAAAAAATTAAATTCAGGTTATGTGAGTTTCACAGGTTTAAAAATAAAGCCTGGCAAATAATATAGGGAAAAAAAAAAAAAAAAATAAAAAAGGAGAAAGAAGCCAAAATCTGTCAATGAAAATGATCTCCAAAAGGAGGGATTCAAGGGTGAGATGTGTTTTTGCAGCCTCATCATTCCCAGCTCTTTTTCCCTGGAAAATCTTACTCTTTCTCTCCATTTTGGGGTCAGGGAAGAGCCTGCAGGGCTGTGCAGTTCCAGAGCTGCAGCCCTGGTTTGTGCCTGAGGTGTTTTGGTTTCCTGGAATTCCTTTCCCAGGGAGTTTTCTGTCAACAGGAGAAATGTTTTTGTAGCTGTCCCTTTGTCATTCATTCCTTTCCCCAGGAGGGACTTCTCCTTGCTGTCCCTCTGCTCTGACCAATGGGAGTGAAGAGGTTTGTCTTTGTGTCACCAATCAGATTGGTCTGTGTGAAATGGGATAAAAGGGAGACACAGCCCAGAAATAAAGGAGTCATTTTCAGCTTCTGGATCTCAGACTCTGTGTCCTTGTGGTGTAAAACAGCATCACAGAGCCTCCTCTTCCTCACACCTGATAAATACAGGATAACTGTGCCTTTATCCACTTTGGCTGATGTTTCACGGCTTCAGGGAAATTTTGATTTTTGCTCCTTTGGCAGCAGCCTGGGCCGGGTCATGGCTCAGTCCTGCTCCCCTGGGCTCTGTTTGATCTCCTGCCCTACTTACAGGAACCTCCACAAGCACATCTAAAGTTCAGCCAAAGCCCCTGAACCCTCCCTGATCCCTCCTTCCCTGCATCCCTTTGCTCCTGGAACACCCTGGACTCGTCCCCAGGGGGGTTGGTGACACAGTGGCCTTTGCTCTCTTTATCTCTCCTTTACTCACTCCCAGTTTTTATATCCCCCTGCTCTATAAAGTTATTTTTTCCCTCTAAATCCTTTCCCTGTTTCTATCTTTAACCTCACGTTTTGATCCAGGTCCCTGTTCCCATTTTACACCATTCACAGATTCCTTTTTATAACTTTCTTTTTTTTTTTTTTTTTTTTTTTTTTTTTTTACCTCTGCCACCGCTGCTTCTCTTGCCCAGGAAGGATTTAATTATTTAATTGCCCATTGGGAAGAAATGCAGATTTGTTGGAATGCCTGGCATGAAATCCCTTTTGGATGGAGCCCAGGGGAAGGGGTTTCCAGAGGGATGCTGGGGCGGGCTGGGGGCACTGGAGCAGGACGAAGAGGGAAGTTGGACACCAGGGAAGTTGTCCCTGCCCTCGGGACAGGGAGGAGCTGGAAGGTCCCTTCCCACCAAACCTTTCCATGATTCCCTGGTTCTGTGGATGGGGCTCCCCAGTGACCCCCAGCAGTGGCCACCAGCCCCCACTGCAGCTCCCCGGGCTCTGGAGCTCCTTTGGATTGTTTTTGGGATGGGGAGGTTGTTCCAGGATTCAATCCTCCTGCTGAAACCAGGAGGTTTCAGCCAGGATTTTGGGTTCTTCCAGAGCCAGGATTTTGGGCTCTTCCCATTTTCTGGGTTGTATCAATCCTCACCCATCCCGTGACATCTCCTCCCTCCTCGTGGGGTGTCCCAGCACCCCTGGGTGACTCAGACACGTCCCAGCCTCTCCTCCACCCCTGGCTGCACTCCTGACATCCATCCCACAGCTCCTCCATCCCCCAGGGCAGGGGAGGCTGAGCAGAGCCTTCCTTGCCTGATTATTTCATCCTTCCAGTGGTTTTTCCTCCTTCCTCCTCCTCCTCCTTCCTCCTCCTCCTCCTCCTCCTCCTCCTCCTCGCATTCCCCAATTTATCATTTCTGGTGCTGCTTCACCTGCAGCGATTCCCGATGATGGATCAGCAGCTCCTGCCCACTCCCGTGCTGCTCCTCATCCCTGAATTATTTTGGAGATCCCTCCTGGTGGCAGCTCTTGTCTCTAATTTTCCCATTATTATGAAGAATTCCCGAAGCTCATCCCAGATGTGCCAAGGGCCCGGATTTGTTCTCTGTGCCCCCATTGCTCTGGTTCCCAGGGAGTCCTTCCCAGATCCATCCCCAAAAATTCCCAAACCAGGGATGTTCCCACAGCTCCCTGACAGGAGCCAGGTGGGGATCAGGCTCTGCCCCAGGGAATGAAACCTCGGGGAGGTTCAGGTTGGATCTTTGGGAAAAAAAGTGAAGTTTTTCTTGTCAGAGTGTGGAATGTCACCCACAGCCGGTTTTTCCCTCTCTGCCATCCCAGCGTGGCTCCTGCAGTCCTGAAGGTCGCTGGATTTTTCCTGCTGCTCCCCCCATCACTCAGATTGCTGGAACTGCAGCTGTTCAGGTCCTGCTGCTGGGAAAACTTCCAGGAAAAGCTTCCAGGAAAAGCATCCCTGAGTTGGACGCTGGGGCTGAACCTCCCTTTCCAAATGGGTCTTTTCTCAGATCTCTTTTCCCCTTAATGATTCCCATGGAATTGGAGGGAAGGGAGGAATCCCGGGACAGGCTGAGGAGGGGAATTCTGTCCCTGTGCCCCACCTGCAGAGCTGCTCCAGAATCCAGAATTCCCGGGATTCCAGCACAGGAGGGACCTGGAGCTGCTGGAGAGATTCCAGAGGAACCCACGGAGCTGCTGCAGGGCTGGAGCCCCTCTGGAGCCAGGCTGGGAGAGCTGGGGGGGCTCCCCTGGAGAGGAGAAGCTCCAGGGAGAGCTGAGAGCCCCTGGCAGGGCCTGAAGGGGCTCCAGGAGAGCTGGAGAGGGACTGGGGACAAGGGATGGAGGGACAGGACACAGGGAATGGCTTCACATGGACAGAGGGCAGGGCTGGGTGGGAGATTGGGATGGAATTCCTCCCTGTGAATTCAGCCTGGCTAGTGGAAGGATGACCCTGTTTTACACCACAAGGACACAGACTCTGAGATTCAGGAGGCTGAAAATGGCTCCTTTATTTCTGGGCTGTGTCTCCCTTTTATCCCATTTCACACACACCAATCTGATTGGTGACACAAAGACAAACCTCTTCACTCCCATTGGTCAGAGCGGAGGGACATCAAGGAGAAGTCCCTCCTGGGGAAAGGGATGAATAACAAAGGGACAGCTACAAAAACATTTCTCCTGTTGACAGAAAATTCCCTGGGAAAGGAATTTCAGAAAATCAAAATATCTCAGGCACAAATCAGGGTTACAGAAGGTGTCCCTGCCCATGGCATGGAGCTGGAATGACTTCAAGGGATCCAAGATCTCTTCCACGCCACCCCATCCCAGAAATCTTTGGTGGGAAGTGCCCAGGAATCTTTGGTGGGAGCCCATCTCCCTCTGCTCAATGGGATTTCCATGGTTTCACTCCAACGGGCTGGCAGGAAAGTGAACAGAGCAGACCTGCTCCCATGAACAACCCAGTCTCACTTTAATGGGATGTTTATTCACAGCTGGTTTAATATTAACGGTAAATTGATCTCTGGAATTTTTATTATTTTTTCCCCATCAAAAATTAATGCCAGGCCCTCTTTGCTTTTGTGCACGGAAAGCATCTCCCAATTAATTGGGAGATAACCACTGGAAACCCAACACTGCCACTCAGCCAGTCCCAGGCCATTCATTTCCTTAAGTGCACAACCACTCCATGAATTATTAATCATGATTAATAGTGGTATTAAACCATTACTGGTGGATCAGGAGAGCGGAGCAGGTACCAATTTGTGATTTATAGCCGGGAAAGGGTGAGGAATTTGGGGAGGAATAAATCCCTGTTTAAACTGGGTGCTGCACACCCTGTGGGGGGATAAATTACAAATATGACTTCACACCCACCTGACCATGCAGGGGCTTGGAGGGTTCCCAAACTTTCCCAGGGATTTGAATAAACTCTTCCCAACTTGGTCTGAGGTTGGGGTTGGACCCTCTGGATTGTCCCTCATGAGGAGAGAGGAGCAGGTACCAATTTGTGATTTATAGCTGGGAAAGGGTGAGGAATTTGGGGAGGAATAAATCCCTGTTTAACTGGGTGCTGCACACCCTGTGGGGGGATGAATTACAGATGTGACTTCACACCCACCTGGCCACCAGGTGCCACCTCTGGGGGCTTGTAGGATTCCCAAACTTTTCCAGGGATTTGAATAAACTCTTCCTGACTTGGTCTGAGGTTGGGGTTGGATCCTCTGGATTGAGGTGTCCCAGTGGGGTGTGAAAAATCCCAAATAAAGGGAAAAAAGGAGCTTTTCTTGTGGCAATAAAGCCAAGGAACAGCCCCCGAGCCTCCACCCAGGGCAGGAGAACATTTCCCTGGAGAAGAGCTCCGTGCTGGGCTGCTCTGCACAAGGCAGGAACGTGCCTGGGCTGACAACATTAATATTGATTAAAGGGTTTATGACTAAGTGTGAGGAGGAAGCAGAAGCCTGTGCAGAGCTCAGAATAATTTGGAGTGGTTATTTTTAGGCCGGGATGAGATAATGGTTTTGCACCGAGCCAAGGGCCGGGTGCTTCATCCCATTCCCGGCCTTTATGGCTTGGGGGAGGATTCCAAAGTGTCCCTGGGCACGTCACCCTCCATCCCCCTTCCCTGCAGGAACAAATCCACTGCTCCTTTCCCGGTGCTTTCTGCCTCGTCAGCACCTCCTGGATCCATGAGGAAACCAGAGAAAGCTGGAGAGAAGTCAGTAAATGTCATTTATCAGGAAAAAACTTCTCCAAACCCTTCTCTCCGTAAGTTTGCTTGCTAAGCCACGGATTTTCCTCGGATGTTGGTGCACGACCAACCCTCTGAGATTAAATATTCAACATGGAAAATGTGAAACGTTCCAGCCTTCAAAGCAATGGTCTTGAAGGCTGGAACATTTCACATTTTGGTTTTCTGAAATTCCTTCCCCAGGGAATTTTCTGTCAACAGGAGAAATGTTTTTGTAGCTGTCCCTTTGTTATTCATCCCTTTCCCCAGGAGGGACTTCTCCTTGCTGTCCCTCTGCTCTGACCAATGGGAGTGAAGAGGTTTGTCTTTGTGTCACCAATCAGATTGGTCTGTGTGAAATGGGATAAAAGGGAGACACAGCCCAGAAATAAAGGAGTCATTTTCAGCCTCCTGAATCTCAGAGTCTGTGTCCTTGTGGTGTACAAGAGTGTTGGTCTCCTGGAGGGAGTTGCTGTTGCTATTGGAGTTTGGAGCCAAACCCTTGGCCTCTCCAAGCTGGAAATGGGAGTAATTCCATCCACCCTCCTGCCTTTAGCAGGACTGGGAAGGGAAAAGGCAGGAATTCCCACCTTCCCCCTGCTGTGATACTGATCACAGCCCTGCCTTTCCCTGGCCTTTCCCCGCTCATTCCCAGGGCAGGAGTCTCTCCTGCAGGAGCAGGCGGATGATTCAGCGGCGTGGAGCTCTCCCAGCCTCCCCTGCCTTGTCAGCGAGGACGGGCTGAGCTGAATTTTAACAAACCCACTTCCCTGCAGCTCCTCCAGCACCGGCAGAGGAAAAACAAACGGAGGCTTGGAGACATCCTGGGCACGGATCACATCCCACTGCAGGAGCTGTGGAGATCCTGCTGGGAATGTCCTGCAGCCCTCGGGGATCCTCCGTGCTGGGCAGCTCCTGCTCTCTCCATGCAAAAAAAAAAAAAACAAAAAAAGGGATAGAAAAGGCTTTTTATGCACTTTCATCTGTTTGGAAACAAATCCTCCTCCTCCAGACGTGTCCTGGATCTCTTTGCTTTGGAGTTTTTGATATTCAGCTCCTGTGGTTTCCCCTAAAGGGGCTCCAGGAGAGCTGGGGAGGGAGTGGGGACAAGGGATGGAGGGACAGGACACAGGGAATGGATCCCACTGCCAGAGGGCAGGGCTGGGTGGGATTTTGGCCAGGAATTATTCCCTGGGAGGGAGATGAGGGGCTGGGCTGGAATTCCCAGATTTGCTGTGGCTGCCCCTGGATCCCTGGCAGTGCCCAAGGCCAGGCTGGACATTGGGGTTGGAGCAGCCTGGGACAGTGGGAGGTGTCCCTGGGACAGTGGGAGGTGTCCCTGCCATGGCAGGGGTGGCAATGGGATGTCCCATCCAGGATTCCTGGGCTCTGTCCCATGGAAATGGAATTTTGGAGCCTCTCCGTGCCCTGCCCAGGCTGGATCCTCCTCATTCCCAGCAGGATGGGGGAGCCTTGCTGGAACCCCACAGGATTCACCCTTTAACTGAGGGATTCCCTCCCTAAACAGAGGCTGCAGGATGGAATTCCATAAAAGAGCTGGATAAACACAACAAGAGGTGGGAATGGAGCTCCCACTCCTCATCCTCCCCCAACCACATTCCCTCCCTTGTCCCAGCTCATCCCCCAGACCCCCCTGTGCCAACCTGGGAACAGGGAGTGGCCAGTGCAGCCACCAGCTCCTTCCACAGCCACTTGCTATTTTTTTCCTGAAGAAAATAAATTTTTTAGGGTTTTTTTTCTTCTTTTTTTTGCAGCGTCTGTCCTAGAGCACGGACAAGAAAGGTCGTGGCTATAAATTATGGAGAGCTGAGTCCTCTGTGGAGAGAGAAGGAAAATCCAGGGAGGCTCAGGAAGGGGAACACAGCAGCTCCTTGGATGAGATGGGGATGAGCCAAAGGAGATGGAAATTCCATCAAAACCTTCTCCTGAACCATGGGAAAAGCTCCTGGGGTTCTCTGGCAGGGCAGGGAGCAGCCACAACCCCAAGCAGCTCCAGAGCCTTGAGAAGGCAATGAAAAATTCAGCAAAGAAAAATTCAGCAAAGAAAAATTCAACAAAGAAGAATTTCAGAGAGAGGAGGGAAAGGCAGGATTGTGGGTTTGGCCCACCCTTCTGAGGGCCAGCCTGGCAGAAATGTGGCTAGTACTCGTTATTATCATCAAGTGTGCCTTGAAAAATCAAAAATGTTTTAATAAAGAAGGAAAATAACACAAAAAAAAAAAAAAAACCCAAAAACAAGCCGAGCACAGCACAGAGACAAACCTGCTGCTTGTTGTTACAACACCTTGAAAATCGTGGAGTTCCTTTGTTCTCTCTCTTTAGGACTCAACAGCCCAGGTGGGTTTTTTGGCTTTTGAGATGAACAAAAGACTCTGAGTTACATCCTCAGAGTCCAGTCGACACTTCTGTGGATTGGATTGGATTGGGTTGGATTGGATTGGATTGGATTGGATTGGATTGGATTGGGTTGGATTGGATTGGATTGGATTGGATTGGATTGGATTGGATTGGATTGGATTGGATTGGGTTGGATTGGATTGGGTTGGATTGGGTTGGACTGGGTTGGATTGGATTGGATTGGATTGGATTGGATTGGATTGGGTTGGATTGGGTTGGGTTGGGTTGGGTTGGACTGGGTTGGATTGGATTGGGTTGGACTGGGTTGGATTGGATTGGATTGGATTGGATTGGGTTGGATTGGATTGGATTGGATTGGGTTGGGTTGGGTTGGATTGGATTGGATTGGATTGGATCGGATCGGGTTGGATTGGATTGGATTGGATTGGATTGGATTGGATTGGATTCTCTGTCTGAGCCAATTCCAGTGAGGAACCCACAGAACTGTCCAGCTGAACTCCCTAAAATGTCTAAAGGTGAACTCAAACGTCACTGTAGGACACAAAATGAGGGACACACACACAGTCAGTCATAAGGAAAAAAAAGTTTATTTTTTTGACCTTGATTTGTATAGATTTTGGACAATGATCATGGATTGGACAATGAGGTTGACACCTCTCCAACCACGCTGGTCAAGGCCTGAAATTCCAGCCTCAAATCCCAAAATCCTCCATTTAACAGAGGCCCAGAAATGCTGAAATCCTGCTGGTAAAAATGAGAGGAGCTCTGGATTCCCAAAGAACTTTTGGGATGGGCTGAGGCTCCCCATTCCACAGGGCTGCAGTGGGGGAAGCCAAGCTCTGCCTCTCCACTGCTGCATTCCCGATTATTTCGGCACGAAAGAGCCTGGAGCGGGGACAGATCCATCATTCCTTTGGGTGATTTCAATGGATGAGTGTGGTTTTGAATACCCAGCCTTCTCCAGCTGCATCTTCCCATTTTTTATGACGTTTTCTGGAGCGGCCCCATCAATCCTTCGCCACTTCCTTCCTGCTGCTTAATTGAAAATGTCATTTCTTTGTACTTAATGAGAATTTCTGCCCTTTTTCTGGAGAGAATCCATCCCAAAGAGACTTTATCCCAAATCCAGCCCTAAAAAAATTCCTGCTGCCATAAATCCACAAGGGATTCAGGGGAGCTGCTGGGGCTGACGAGGATTTGAACCCCTTGTAGGAAAATTACAGCAATTTCTCCGATTTCTGCCCATCTTTTTATTAATTCCGTTAATTTCTCTTGTCCACCGGTGCCTTTGCACAGGGATATTGAGGAAGGGGAAGGAGATGGAGAAAGGTGGAACCCTTTCAAATTTCAAATATTTCTACAAATATTTCAAAATTTCTACAAGGATTTCAAATCCCTGTAGATGTGACAATTGGGGACATGGACAGGGGTGGCCTTGGCACTGCTTGGACTTTTGTTTCCCCCACCCCATGGAAATATCATCCCACTTCTTCTCCTTTTTATTTTTAATTTTTAATTTATTTTTTTTTTTTTTGAAACATGAAAAACTGGAAAATCTGGCCTGCAAACCAAGAGAGAGGGGAAAACAAACATCTCCTGCTGTTTTTTGGGGTGTTTTTTGGGAGAGCAGCAGTGGGGATGGGAGGGAGGGGAGGGAAGGCTCTGATTCACAATTCCCCATCCCACAGTGTTTACAGCCCTTGGGCTGGGAAAAAAAATACCTGTTCCCAGGAATGCTCCTCAATAGGCTTGGCTTTCTCCTCACTGCCATTGCTTGGTAACAGCTCTATTTTTAAATGCTGAGAGGGTAATAGAGCACAAAAAATAAAATAAAATAAAATAAAAATGGGAGTTTTGCTCAGGCTCTGCTCCAACAGGCACCAAACCCAGCGGGATCAGCCCTGGGGTGGGATCAGGGCCAGGAGCTGCCCACACCCACCTCCAACACTCCCAGCTGGGGGAGGAAAAGCCCAAACTGTGGAATCTGAGCTCGTGGGGATCTCCCGGAGAGCCCCAGCCCGTCCTTGAGAGGGCTCTGTCCTGGGTTGTGGTGTGGGATGTGCACACAGTATTTATCCCATCCCCATCCCCATGAGCTGCTGGAACCAGGTGGGGCAGTGTTTTCCCAGGCCCCTCCTTTGGGCTCTTCTGCTCATGGCCCATCAATGCCTTGCCCAGGACTCACAGGGAACTCCCTCCAGGAGCTCTCTCTGTTTAATGGGCCATCAAGGAGCCACTGCACGACTCCTCATCCCATTGGGAGATGCTCCCAATGCCCAGGGGGAGGAGCCAAGCATTCCCACCTGGAGAGAATCTGGGATTTGGGACAGGACAAGCAGCCCTGAGCCACTGGATTCCCAGAGGAGCAGAGCTCCCAGACCTTTCTGTGGGATCACTGCTTCAGGAAGAGCCCCTCACCTGGACTGCTCCCCCCACCCTGCTCAGGGTGTGTTCTGACTCTGGCAGTGCTCCTTTGTGTTATTGCAGTTATTTTATTTTATTTTATTTTATTTTATTTTACCTTTTTACCTTTCTTCTTATTAAATTATATCTCTGACTTGGAGCCTCTCACTCGTTTTGCTTTCAAATCACGACAGGGTGGGGTGTCCCTGGGGCAGCAGGGCTGGGGAAGAGGGGTGTGGATGGAGGGAGATGAACAGGAGGATCCTCCCTTCAGGGGATCTGATCTGCTTCTACCCCAGAGCCACTTGGGAAAGGAATCCCAGGGTTGGGAGAAACCCCCAGGTTTGGGGTTGGGAGGGACTTTCCCAGATTATTTTAGGATTATGGAGTTATGGAATCCCAGACTGGGCTGGGTTGGGAGGGACCCCAAATCCCACCCAGTGACATGGCAGGGACATTTCCCACTGCCCCAATGTCCAGCCTGGCCTCGAGCACTGCCGTGTTCACTCCCGGAGTTGTGTGTGGAGCTGTCCTTGGTGCTGCTGTCCCTTCCCAGCCCCTCCCTGCTCACACATGGGCACGGCTGAGCAGGGAGTCCTGGGGTGATCGGGGTGGGGAGGGACCTTAAAGATGTCCCAGATCCTTAAAAACTCACCTAGTCCCATCCTTAAAAACCCACCTAGTTCCATCCTAAAACCCCTCAAGTTCCATCCTTAAAAACCATCTACTTTCACCCTTTAAATCCATCTAGTTCCATCCTAAAACCCCTTTTAGTTTCATCCTAAAACCGCCTTTAGTTCCATATTTAAACCCCTCTAGATCCATCCTTAAACCCCTCAAGTTCCATCCTTAAAACTACATAGTTTCATCCTTAAACCCCATCTAGTTCTATCCCTAAACCCCTGTAGTTCTATCCTTAAAACTCCCTCTAGTTCCATCCTTAAACCCATCTAGTTCCATCCTTAAAAACTCATCTGATTCCATCCTAAAACCACCTCTAGTTCCACCTTTAAACTCCATCTAGTTCCATCCTTAAACTCCGTATAGTTCCATCCTTAAAAACCCCTCTAGTTCCATCTTTAAACCCCACCTAGTTCCATCCTTAAAAACCCATTTATTTCCATCCTTAAAAACCCAGCTGATTCCATCCTTAAAACCCATCTAGTTCCATCTGTAAACCCCATCTAGTTCCATCCTAAAATCCTTCTAGTTCCATCCTTAAACTCCATATAGTTCCATCCTAAAACCCCATTTAGTTCCATCCTAAACCCCATCTAGTTTCATCCTAAAACCCCTCTAGTTCCATCCTTAAACCCCATCTAGTTCCATCCTTAAAAACCCATTTAGTTCCGTCCTTAAAACCCACCTAGTTCCATCTTAAACCCTCTCTAGTTCCATCCTAAAACCCCTCTAGTTCCATCTTAAAACCCCATGTAGTTCCATCCTAAAATCCCTCTAGTTCCATCCTTAAAAACTCATCTGATTCCACCCTTAAAACCCACATAGTTCCAGCCTTAAATCCCATTTAGTTCCATCCTTAAAACCCCATCTAGTTTAAACCCCTCTAGTTCCATCCTAAATCCCCTCAAGTTCCATCCTTAAAACCCCCTCTAGTTCTATCCTAAAACCCCCTCTAGTTCTATCCTAAAACCCCCTCTAGTTCCATCCTAAAATCCCTCTAGTTCCATCCTTAAACCCCACCTAACTCCATGGCCAGGCACTCCCCTGTGAGCAGCACAAGCCCCATCACAGTTCCCCTCCCACGGCCACACCTGGATGATGATTTATCCCTGATTTTTCCCCTTTCCCATTGGCACTGACACTGCTCTGGGGCTGGAATCTACCCTTGGGCTGCTCCCCCTTCCTCCCACCCCACCCCACCACCTCAATTTTCATTTCAGAGGCAGAGAAAGTCTCTTAAAGGTCAGAAGGGGATGAGGAGAGCCTGTTCCAGCACTGAGAGGGTTTTCTCCTGCTTTAAACCCCGTCTAGTTCCATCCTAAAACTCCATCTAGTTCCATGGCCAGGCACTCCCCTGTGAGCAGCACAGGCCCATCACAGTTCCCTCTCCACCTGGCCCAGGAGGATGATGATTTATCCCTGATTTTTCCCCTTTCCCATCAGGACTGACACTACTCTGGGACTGGGATCTGCCTTTGGGCTGCACCCCCTTCCTCCCACCCCACCCCACCGCCTCAATTTTCATTTCAGAGTCTGAAAAAGTCTCTTAAAGGTCAGAAGAGCATGAGGAGAGCCTGTTCCAGCACTGAGAGGGTTTTCTCCTGCTGCAGCGCCTGCGATGTATTTTTGCCACACGCCGCTGCAGAGTGCAGCCCACTGCAGCAAGGGAGGGGAGAGGATTCCAGGATTCCCTTCCCTTCCCTGGGCTCTGAGCTCTGAGCAGAGACTCTGAACACACTGGGGCACCCAGCAGCAGAATCTGCTGGGGAGCCTCTGCATCCAAAAAAAAAAAAAAAAAAAAAAAAATCCCAATTTCCAGAGCGGTTGAGAATGACCTGAATGACCTTCAGCTGCTCTTCAGACGGGGAAAGTCGTGCCTGGATCGTGGGCAGAGGAAGGAGAGGGGTTTGTGTGTCACCCTGAATTTTCTTGCCTGTGAAATTCTCTACCTTTGCTTTTCCCCACACTGCTTCACGTAAACAATATTGTTTTCTTACAACTTATCTCTGTGTTTACAGATTTCTTCTCCAGGAGGAGGAATGTGATTGATGGTCAAGCCCACCAATGATGTTCATAAAGCCCTTTCGGCCAATCTTTGGCCTTCTGTACAAAATGTATATAAAGATATAATCCTTATATATGTATATAAGGATATATAAGGAGTCAGATATTAAATTATGATTTTTGCTGCTTGACCTGCTGCTGCCTGAGTGTCCAAAATAGTGACAGTTGTGTGTTTGGGAGGTTGGAAAAGCAGATTTAAAGGAGTTTTTTGTAGACCTGGAGAGCTCAGCTGCCCCAGGGAGGGATTGAAAAGGGAGGGAAGGGGTTTGTGCATCGCCTGATCTCAGGAATTCAGTTTGGAGGAGATAAAATGGGAATTTTTGTCCATTTTCTGAGCCCTGTGGCCAGCACTGAACACCCCAGGACACTCGTGGAATGACAAAATCCCAGAGTGGTTTGGGCAGAAGGAGCTCAGAGCTCGTCTCATTCCAGCAGGGATCAGCATTGTCCCAGCTCCTCTCCCGAATTCCTGTGTCAGAGCAGTTTAATGTCCCTGTTTTTACATTTTCTAACAGGTTTTTAGGTGCTTCCACATGATAGAAAAGGAATAATCTCAGAGTTAAAAGAAGAAAATAGTTGTTCCAGATTTAAGAGTTATCATTTTTACCGGTCCAGCCTGATGATGTCATCACTCCAGAAAAATGAACTTTTTTTTTTTTTTTTTTTTTTTTTTTTCAAATTCCCTTCAGTGCAGGGATCCAAATATCCCAAATTATCCCAGCGTCACCCTGATGGAGTAGCTCCAGCAGTTCCTCAGGGATAACAACAATTAAACAATTATCATGGATTGCACATGGGAATGGGGAGGGGGGGCAGCACCCACCTGCTTTTTGGCTTCCCATGAAGATTTTCCTTCCTTTTCCATCTTCATTTTTCATTTCCTAAATTCTGCCTGGATCAGAACTCCCAGTTTTGTTGAGTTTTTTGGGAAGAGCCTTCCAGGTCCCTCCTCTTTGTCACCAGGAAAGGTGACCTGAACCCTCCCCATGTCTGTTCCTCATCCCCTCCTCTCAATCCCACAGGGAAAGGCTCCAGAAATCCCAGAATTTGGTTTGTTCTCCCCAGAAATGGAGATCAGGTTTGCCTGGGAATGCTTCAAGTGGTTCTTAAAGAGGATTTGGTGAAACCAGAGAGGAAAAAAAATAATTTATATTTTTATCTATATATATGTATGTATATACTATATATATATACTATATATATATATATTTTATATATATATATATATATATGGAATTCTAAAGGGAAAATGTTCAAGCTCCACCATTTATTGAATAGAAGGAGCTGAGTCCTTAAAACTGTCCCTTCTCTCTCCAGCCCAGAGTTTTAAAAAACAGGGAATAAAAATAAAAATATCTTTATTTTATAAGGTTATCTCTGTGATACTTTGATTTACCCTCCCCTTTTCCCAGCTGGACTTGACCAGACCCTTCTGAGTCCAAAACCTGCAGAATTCTTTCAGGGAACACATCCAGCTCCCCTGGGAAATTCACTGGAAGAATTTTCATTATTCTAAAACTTTGTCTACAGCAGGAAAAGGTTGGGAATTTTTTTTTTTTTTTTAGGAGCTTATCAAGGGAAATGGATGGAAGAGCAGTGGGAAAGCCCAGCTCAGGGATTTGTTCCGTGGATCATCTGGAGTTGTGCATCAGCAGAGCTCAGGGAAGTGCTGCCATCCACATTTTTCACTGCTCTGGCCTGTTCTTTGTTGGCTCTGCTTTTCTTGGCTCTGCTGGAGGAACCAGCGTGGAGCTGGTGTGAGGTGATGGAATTGAGGATTTAAGTTCCCCCAGCCCCACAATGGCCCTTCCCAGCTCCCCCCGTGTTCCTCCCTCTTTTTCCTCTTCAAGGAAGAAAATTCTCTGTTTTGTGCACAAGGACTCGACTCTTCCCGGGGTTTTCCTGTTCATTTCTGCCCTTTGGAATCTTGGTGTTTTCCAGGAACATCAGGAAAGGAAAGAACTCCCAGCTGCAAGAAAATAAATCCTGTCCTGGGCTGCTGTGGGAGGACAGACACAGGGACAGGTGGGACAGACACAGGGACAGACACAGGGACAGGGACAGACACAGGGACAGGGACAGGGACAGGTGGGACAGACACAGGACGGGGGGACAGACACAGGGACAGACACAGGGACAGACACAGGGACAGGTGGGACAGACACAGGGACAGACACAGGGACAGACACAGGACAAGGTGGGACAGACATGGGGACAGACACAGGACAAGGGACAGACACAGGGACAGGTGGGACAGACACAGGACAAGGGACAGACACAGCTCTGCACATCCCCTGCACATCCCCGCGCATCTCTTAGAGCAACCCCAGCACATTTCCCGCACATTTCCCGCGCATCCCCGCGCATCTCCCGCCATCCCCCAGAGCATCCCCCGCGCATCCCCCGCGCATCCCTCGCGTATCTCCCACACATCTCGTGGACCATCCCCTGCACATCCCCCAGAGAATCCCCTGCACATCCCCGCACATTCCCGCGTAGCATCCCCTGTATATCCCCCGCACATCCCCCGCGCATCCCTCGCGTATCTCCCACACATCTCGTGGACCATCCCCCGCCCCGCACCGCCCCTGCGCCGCCGCGGAGCGCACCGCGGGCGCGCAGCGGACCCGCCCCGCCGCCGCCGCCGCCGCTTTGTGTCTGGGCGCCGCCCGCGGAGGCGGAGGCGGAGCGGGCCCGGCCTGGGGCTCGGCGGGGCGGGCGGCGGGACGAGCCCCCGCAGCCCCCGCAGCCCCCGCGGCCCCCGCGGCCCGGCCGCGCATGGACGCGCCTTCCCGCCTGCACCGTGAGTAAAGTACGCGGGGCCGGGGCCGGGAGGGGCCGCGCAGCCCCCGGGGGATCCCCCGGGCCAGGGGAGGGAGGGAGGGAACGCGGGGCGGCTCCGCCGAGGACAAAGAGCGCGGGGAGAGCTCGGGGCGCGCAGCCGGAGCCGCCCCCGCGCAGCGCCCGCGCAGCGGTGACAGCCCAGAGCGGTGACAGCCCAGAGCGGTGACAGCCCAGAGCGGTGACAGCCCGGGAGCGGTGACAGCCCGGGAACTGCCCGCCGTGGGGAGCGGGCTCGGCGCGGCCCCTGGAAAATTCTGCGCCTTTCACAGCGCCGGTGGAGGCGCGGGGAGGTGCGGAGGAGGCTCCTTTCCTTTCCTTTCCTTTCCTTTCCTTTCCTTTCCTTTCCTTTCCTTTCCTTTCCTTTCCTTTCCTTTCCTTTCCTTTCCTTTCCTTTCCTTTCCTTTCCTTTCCTTTCCTTTCCTTTCCTTTCCTTTCCTTCCCTTCCCTTCCCTTCCCTTCCCTTCCCTTCCCTTCCCTTCCCTTCCCTTCCCTTCCCTTCCCTTCCCTTCCCTTCCCTTCCCTTCCCTTCCCTTCCCTTCCCTTCCCTTCCCTTCCCTTCCCTTCCCTTCCCTTCCCTTCCCTTCCCTTCCCTTCCCCTGGGGGATTTTTGGGAGATGCTGAGTTGAGCAGGACCCGCCCCCCGGCCCATCCCGGTGTCGCTGCCCGGGGACAGTGTGCACACACAGAGCCTTGTTGAAACTTCCTTTGAGGTTATTTTTTGGGGGGGGGAAATAGAAAAGGACCCGATGGACATTTCTACCACCTAAACCCCTTCCTTGTGCTCCTTCCTCTCGTTGATTCTCAGTAAAAACTCCAACCGCGCGTCCTTTACTCGGTGTGTTCAACCTCGAGTGTTGGGGTGGGGAATAATCTTTAGGAACAGCAAAAATCCAAAGCGTTTCCCTCGGCCCAGCAGTGACTTAATCCGGTGGGGTTTGCTGTGGAGGAGGAGGAGGAGGAGAAGGAGGGAAGGAGGGATGGAAGGATGGAGGGATGCAGGGATGGAGGGAAGGAAGGAGGGAAGGAGGGAAGGAAGGAAGGAGGGAAGGAGGGAAGGAGGGAAGGAGGGATGGAAGGATGGAGGGATGCAGGGATGGAGGGAAGGAAGGAGGGATGCAGGGAGGGAAGGAGGGAAGGAGGGAATGAGGGAAGGAGGGAAGGAAGGAAGGAGGGATGCAGGGATGCAGGGAAGGAAGGAGGATGCTCGCCATGGCAACCCGCACATTGCGGCCACTCCAGGAAGTAGCGGGACTTGGGAAGGACGAGCTCAGATCTCCAATCAGGGATGAATTGTGGATCCAGGAAAACCCAGAGGAGGTTTTGGGGCGCCCCTGTGGCCCCAATTCGGGGGGTGGGAGTGGGCAGGGGGGGCTGGCTGAGCTCACGGAGCTCTTCATTCCCCAAGCACCTTTAATTCCTGTGAATATCCCAAAATTCAGTGATTTCACCATCCAACACCTCGCTGTGCCTCACCTCCCTATCCCTGTGAACTTTAACCTCGGCCTGAGTTCCATCCGTGAAACTTTTCCCTGCATAAAACCAGCGTTTATTTTATTTTATTTTATTTTATTTTATTTTATTTTATTTTATTATTTTATTTTATTTTATTTTATTTTTTATTATTTTATTTTATTCTATTTTATTCTATTTTATTTTATTTTTATTCTATTCTATTCTATTCTATTCTATTCTATTCTATTCTATTCTATTTTTTTAATTACCGCACAGAGGAGGAGCTTTGCTCGCCTTTGCCTCTGTCACACCAGCTGCTGTAAAATCCCTAAAAAAGGGGATTACACCGATTTTTCTCAGTCCCTGGAGTAACCAAAACCCTTCCCGGGTGCCTGGTGGCTCTGGGCTGGAATTTTTTGCCCAGCAGCAAAAATTCCTCACTTCCCTGCAGGAATCTGGCAGTGCTTCCCAACAAGAAAAAATTGCTTAAAGTTTAAAATCCTGCAGGAAGGATTTGAAGAGGAAGCTTGGCCCCCCATCCAGGACAGGGAAATCCATGGGAATCCAGGATGTGGAAATCCATGGAAATCCAGGATGTGGAAATCCAGGATGTGGAAATCCAGGATGTGGAAATCCATGGAATCCAAGACATGGAAATCCATGGCGATCCAGGACATGGAAATCCAGGACATGGAAATCCATGGGAATCCAGGAGGTGGAAATCCAGGAATTCAGGAGGTGGAAATCCATGGACATCCAGGACATGGAAATCCGTGGAAATCCAGGATGTGGAAATCCATCCCCTGGGGCCTTGCAAAGCCTGGGAGAGAGGCCTGGGATCCTGATGGACACCAGGAATGAGGAATTTCATCCTCCAGTCCGTACAGGGCGGGTTTATCCCTATGGAATTCCACTGAATTCCCGAACAGAGGATGTTCAGGAGCCCCAGGGATGCTCAGGAACCCCAGGAATGCTCAGGAACCCCAGGGATGCTCAGGAACCCCAGGAATGCTCAGGAACCCCAGGGATGCTCAGGAACCCCAGGGATGCTCAGGAGCCCCAGGAATGCTCAGGAACCCCGGGGCTGCTCAGGAACCCCAGGAATGCTCAGGAACCCCAGGGCTGCTCAGGAACCCCAGGGATGCTCAGGAACCCCAGGAATGCTCAGGAACCCCAGGGCTGCTCAGGAACCCCAGGAATGCTCAGGAACCCCAGGAATGCTCAGGAACCCCAGGGATGCTCAGGAACCCCGGGGGTGCTCAGGAACCCCAGGAATGCTCAGGAACCCCAGGAATGCTCAGGAACCCCAGGGATGCTCAGGAACCCCGGGGGTGCTCAGGAACCCCAGGAATGCTCAGGAACCCCAGGAATGCTCAGGAACCCCAGGGCTGCTCAGGAACCCCAGGGACACTCAGGAACCCCAGGGCTGCTCAGGAACCCCAGGGATGCTCAGGAACCCCGGGGATGCTCAGGAACTCCAGGGATGCTCAGGAACCCCAGGGCTGCCCATCCCCACTCGGGAAAGGACCAGGGACGTTCTGGAGGAGGAATTTCTCCCCTTTAGGGATGTGACTCCGTGGGGAAAAGCCGCTGGGCCCGTCCCGGGGCCGCTCCAGAGGATCCCAGTGGAGGATTTTGTGCCCAGAGCAGCCCCGGCTCCTCGAGGTGGTGCCGAGTTCTATTTCTCTATTTAAAGCTCTCGGAGAGATAAAGCCTGAGATGTGTCCTTGGGTTTCATCTCTAATTTTAGCGTCCTTTCCATAGGCTCTGGTTGGGAGATTGCATCAAATCAAATCCTGGGATGAGCCTTTGCAGAACTCGGGATTTTTTTTTTTTTTTTTTTTTTTTTTTGGGGTGGTGATTTTCTTTTTTTTTTTTTTTTTTTTTTTTTTGTGGTGATTTTTAAAATTATTATTTATTTATTTTGATGGTGATTTTTTTATTATTATTATTATTATTTGGTGATTTGTTTTCTTTCTTTTTTCTTTGGTGGTAATTTTTTTTTTTTTTGGTGGTGATTTTTTATATTATTATTTATTTATTTTGGCGGTGATTTTAAAAAATTATTTATTTATCTTGGTGGTGATTTTTTTATTATTATTATTATTTATATTTTTGCTGGTTAATTTTTTTTTTTTTTTTTTTTGGTGACGACTTTTTAAAATTTAATTAATTTATTTTGGTGGTGATTTTTTTTATTCTTTATTTTTTTTTGTGGTGATTTTTTTATTACTATTATTTATTTTTTGTGGTGATATTATTATTATTATTATTATTATTATTATTGGTGGTGATATATATATTTTTTTTTTTTTTTTGGTGGTGATTTTTTTATTACTATTATTTATTTTTTGTGGTGATATTATTATTATTATTATTATTATTATTATTGGTGGTGAGATATATATATATAAATATAAATATAATTTTTTTTTTTTTTTTTTTTTTTTTTTTTTTTTTTTTTTTTTTTTTTTTTGGTGGTGATTTTTTTTTTCTCTTTCTGGGAATGCAGCAATTTGTCAAGAGCAGAAAAAAAAAAAAACCCTGTTGGGGTGTTGGGCTGGGCAGAGGATCCGCCCCGCCCGGTGCGAGCTGCGGAGAACTTGGGGAAGGAGGGAGGAGGGAGGGAGGAGGTGGAGGAGCCGGGGATGAGCCCGGAGAGCTCTGACAGCCCCGGGCAGAGGCTGCGCCTGGAGCTGAGACACAAATTAGGGGCAAAAAAAAGGAATATTCAATCCCAGCGCTTGGGGAAACCGTGTTAATGGAGCAGGTTCTGGAGAATAAAGAAGAAAAGAAGCTCTAAGCTCAGGAAGGCTCATTTTTTTTAATTTTTTTTATCACAAAGAGGAGAATATTCCTCATCCTTTAGTTCCCTTGGAGTGAATGACTTTAGAGCTACAGGAGTTTTGAGCTCATCGGAGGAAAACGGTGCTTTTTTTTGCCTTTTTTTTTTTCCTTTTTTTTTTTTCCTTTTTTTTTCCCTTTTTTTTTTTTTTTTTTTTTTTTTTTTCCTGTGAATATTTTACTGCGAAAAAAAAATCGGAAATAAGAGTTTGGAGCCAAGAGAACAAAATTGAACCTTTTTATCTAGGCTAGCAAGCAGCGGGCAGAAAATAACCCGAATTTTATGGGATGAAAAGGGAGCAGAGGAGTTTCTCCAGCCCCGGGATGTTTTAGGGAAAAGCCAAAGACATTCCCATGGCCGGGATTCCCACACCCCGCTCCGCCCCGCGCCCAGCCCCGGCCACCGCCGCTCCCCCGGGGACAGCGGGGATGTGAACGACGTCCTTGGGGGAGAAGAGCTCCAGGATTGAAATAAAAAACATCGAATCCCGGCATTGAGGAGGTTTTTGG
The DNA here is from genome assembly GCF_965231275.1 of Zosterops lateralis. NCBI lineage: Eukaryota > Metazoa > Chordata > Aves > Passeriformes > Zosteropidae > Zosterops > Zosterops lateralis. The sequence continues at coordinate 918,151 of NC_139769.1, forward strand.
AGAGCTCGGGGAGAGAAGGGAGAGCGGGGCAGGCAGAGCATCTTCATCATCATCATCCTCATTATCATCAGCAGCATCCTCAGCATCCTCATCATTATCCTCAGCATCCTCAGCATCTTCAGCATCTTCATCCTCAGCATCCCTGAGCATCCCTGAGCATCCTCATCCTCCTCAGCATCCTCATCATTATCCTCAGCATCCTCATCTTCATCCTCAGCATCCCTGAGCATCCTCATCATCCTCAGCATCCTCATCATTATCCTCAGCATCCTCAGCATCTTCAGCATCTTCATCCTCAGCATCCCTGAGCATCCCTGAGCATCCTCATCCTCCTCAGCATCCTCATCATTATCCTCATCATCCTCAGCATCCTCATCATTATCCTCATCATCCTCAGCATCTTCAGCATCTTCATCCTCAGCATCCTCAGCATCGTCATCCTCAGCATCCCTGAGCATCCCTGAGCATCCTCATCCTCCTCAGCATCCTCATCATTATCCTCAGCATCCTCATCCTCATCATCATCTTCATCCTCAGCATCCTCAGCATCGTCATCCTCAGCATCCCTGAGCATCCTCAGCATCCTCAACTTCCTCATCATCTTCATCCTCAGCATCATCAGCATCCCTCAGCATCCCTCATCCTCCTCAGCATCCTCAGCCCCTCATCATCCTCAGCATCTTCATCATTATCCTCAGCATCCTCAGCATCTTCAGCATCTTCATCATTATCATCATCAGCAGCATCCTCAGCATCCCTGAGCATCCCTGAGCATCCCTCAGCATCCTCATCCTCCTCATCCTCCTCAGCATCCTCAGCATCCTTATCATCCTTATCATCCTCAGCATCTTCAGCACCCTCAGCATCCTCATCCTTAGCACCCTCAGCATCCTCAGCCCCTCATCATCCTCATCCTCATCATCCTCATCCTCAGCATCTTCAGCCCCTCAGCATCCTCATCATTATCATCCTCAGCATCCTCAGCATCATCCTCAGCATCCTCATCATCCTCATCATCAGCATCCTCAGCCCCTCATCATTATCATCATCCTCATCCTCATCATCCTCAGCATCATCTTCATCCTCCTCATCCTCTTCATCCCTGTGCTGCTGCTCGTCCAGCCCAGCCCGGCCCCGGAGCGCTGGATCCGGTGGGATTTAAACCTTCAACTCGCCCTGGATTGTTCCCTCAGCCGCCTCCTCTCGCCCAGCCCTGCTCGCTTCTCTTTTCTCTCGCGCTTTTTTGACATTAGAATTTAATTTTTTTTTTTTTTTTTTTTTTTTTTTTTTTTTTTTTTTTTTTTTTTTTTTTGGCCTGAGGGCAGCCCGTGCTGGGAAAAAAAAGGGAATGGCATGGCACGGCCACGGGCACGGCCACGGGCACGGGCACGGCGGGATCGCCGAATTCCCGACGCGAGGAACGCGGCGAGGCAGCGGATTCACCCCTCCCATGAGCTACGGCAGGAGCCGGGAGCGGGGCCGGCGCCGGCGCTTGGTGTCCCTGCTGCAGAACCCAGCCCTGCTCTGCAGAGGTGCGGGGGACGGGGACAGGGGGACAGGGGGACAGAGACAGGGGGGGCGCGCCAAGGGGGGCTGGGGGGAGAGAGAGTGCTGGGCTGGGGGGGCAGAGACTGCGGGGCTCCGAGGTGCTGCCGGGAGGGGGTGGAGATCAGAGGGGACATACCTTGGTGGCTTTGGGGGGACTGACAGTGATGGCTTTGGGGGACACACCTTGGTGGCTTTGGGGGAACAGACTGATGGCTTTGGGGGGACACACGGTGGTGGCTTTGGGGGAACAGACCCTGCGGGGCTCAGAGATGCTGCCACGAGGGGATGGAGATCAGAGGGGACATACCTTGGTGGCTTTGGGGGGACAAACTGATGGCTTTGGGGGGACGTGCCTTGGTGGTTTTAGGGGGACAGACAGTGATGGCTTTGGGGGACACACCTTGGTGGCTTTGGGGGAACAGACTGATGGCTTTGGGGGGATGCACCTTGGTGGCTTTAGGGGACAGACTGTGATGGCTTTGGGGGGGACACACGGTGGTGGCTTTGGGGGGACAGACCCTGCGGGGCTCAGAGATGCTGCCACGAGGGGATGGAGATCAGAGGGGACATACCTTGGTGGCTTTGGGGGGACAAACTGATGGCTTTGGGGGGACGTGCCTTGGTGGCTTTGGGGGACACACCTTGGTGGTTTTAGGGGGACAGACAGTGATGGCTTTGGGGGAACAGACTGTGATGTCTTTGGGACTGACAGTGATGGCTTTGGGGGACACACCTTGGTGGCTTTGGGGGAACAGTGATGGCTTTGGAAGGGACAAACCCCACTGGCGATTGAGGAGCTGCTGGCAGGAGGGGATGTGGCTTGGGGGGGACACATGGCTTTAAGGGGACAGACCTTGATGGCTTTGGGGGACAGAGCCTGCAGGGCTCAGAGATGCTGCCACAAGCTCGGAGGGGACACATCTTGGTGGCTTTGGGGGGACACACCTTGGTGGCTTTGGAGGGATGCACCTTGGTGGCTTTGGGGCAACAGGCAGTGGTGGATTTGGGGGGACAGAGCCTGCAGGGCTCAGAGGTGCTGCTGCGAGGGGACAGAGCTCATGTGTCATGGGGGACACACCTTGGTGGCTTTGGAGGGATGCACCTTGGTGGCTTTGGGGGGGCAGACAATGATGGCTTTGGGAGAGATAGTGATGGCTTTGGGGGGATGCACCTTGGTGGCTTTGGAGGAACAGACTGTGATGGCTTTGGAAGGGACAATGACGGCTTTAGGGGGACAGACAATAATGGCTTTGGGGGAACGCACCTTGGTGGCTTTGGGGTGTGGAGGCATCCAGGGTTCCAACATCAAGGGACACACCTTGGTGGCCTTTAGGAGGAACAGACTGTGATGGCTTTGCAAGGGACAATGATGGCTTTGGGAGGGACAAACCCCACTGGCAGTTGAGGAGCTGCTGCCAGGAGGGGATGTGGCTCGGGGGGGACACACCTTGGTGGCTTTGGGGGGATAGGCAATGATGAGTTTGGGGGGACAGACAATGATGGCTTTGAAAGGGACAATGATGGCTTTGGGGGACACACCTTGGTGGCTTTAGGAGGGACAATGATGGCTTTGGTGGTGGACAAACCCCACTGGGGCTGAGGAGCTGCTGCCAGGAGGGGACACATCTCTGGGCAGGGACATTTTGGTGGCTTTGGGGGCTGAGGAGCCGAGCTGTGCCTGCCACAGCTCTGCCTCCAGCTCTTCCCAGGTCAAACCCCACCAATCTCTGCTTCTCTTGCTTTTTTTTTTTTTTTTTTTTTTTTTTTTTTTTTTTTTTTTTTTTTTTTTTCCTCAAATCTATAAAAAAATCATCTCCATCCAGACACCTCCACAAGTTCTGTTTCCAGCACCTCCTCCCATCTGCCCTTCTCAGCGGTGACCTTTGAAGAGTCTTTGGGGCAGAGGTTCCTCAGCCCTGGGGACACATTTGGGAGATGATTTTGTCCCTCTGCTCCTGCCAGGAGGGGCCTGGAGTGGAGGGACAGATTTGGGATGGGGATGGAGATGGAGGGATGAGGCTGGGAAGGGGCTCTGACTTCACAACCAGCATTAAAACCAAATCTTGGTCTTTGCTGGTCCTCCCAGCTGGGGATCTCCTGCTCCCACCCTCCTGAAGGTGTTGGGATCTCGTTGCCCTTTGATTTCTCCCCCAGGTATTTGCTGTGTCGAGGCAGCTCTGCCTGTTGTTCCAAGGAAATATTCCTACTTTTTTTTTTTCCAGCCTGAGCACTAAATTGGTGGCTTTCAGCAGTTCCCTAATTATGTGAGACATTTTTTGTACTTAACAAATGGTTCTGATTCCTGCCAGCACTTCAGCCTGGTGTTCCAGGCCCGTGGGTGTCGGGGAACAGAACATATTTCTGTGTCTGTGAATATGATCCCACACGTTGTCTTAAGTGGGAAAATGTTCACAGCCCTTATATGGAGAGGGAATTTTTTTTTTCTCCCCCAAATCCATCAGAGCTTTCTCCTGCAGTGCTAACGCAGTTTGGTCTTGCTGGGGCTCTCCAGGCTGGGTTAGGAACCAGAAATATGTGATGGGGCTTTCTCCTTGTCCTGGCAGGAGTGTGGGGTGACCTGCTCTGCCCCCAAACCATCCAGGAACTGGGGGAGGAATTTCTACCCCTGCAGAGCTCCCACTTGAAGGTGCCTGGGAGTATCTCTGTCCTCAAACCCTGCAGGAACTGGGTCTGGAATTGGGGGGGAGGATTTTCCACCCCTGCAGAGTGGAAGGTGAAGGTGCCTGGGAGAATCTCAAACCCTGCAGGAATTGGGGCTGGAATTGGAGGAAGATTTTCCATCCATTCAGAACTGCCAGGTGAAGGTTCCTGGGAGGACAAACTGTGCAAGAGTTTGGGTCTGGAATTGGGGGAAGATTTTCCACCCCTTCAGAGCTGCCAGGTGAAGGTGCCTGGGAGTATCTCTGCCCCCAAACCCTGCAGGAATTGGGTCTGGAATTGGGGGGGAGGATTTTCCACCCCTGCAGAGGTGCCAGGTGAAGGTGCCTGGGAACATCTCTGTCCTCAAACCGTCCAGGAGTTGGGGGAGGATTTTCCACCCTTTCAGAGCTCCCAGGTGAAGGTCCCTGGGAGGACAAACCGTGCAGGAATTGGGGAAGATTTCCCACCCCTTCAGAGGTGCCAGGTGAAGGTTTCTGGGAGGATCTCTGTCCTCAAACCCTGTAGGAATTGGGTCTGGAATTGGAGAAAGATTTTCCATCCCTGCAAACTTTCCAGGTGAAGGTCCCTGGGAGCATCTCTGTCCTCAAACCATGCAGGAATTGGGGGAGGACTTTCCACCCCTGCAGAGCTGCCAGGTGAAGGTCCCTGGGAGAATCTCTGTCCTCAAACTGTGCAGGAATTGGGTCTGGAATTGGGGAAGGAGGATTTTACACCTCTGCAGAGCTGCCAGGTGAAGGTTCCTGGGAAGACAAACCATGCAGGAATTGGGCCTGGAAGTGTGGGAGGCTTTTCCACCCCTGCAGAGCTCCCAGGTGAAGGTCCCTGGGAGAATCTCTGCAGCCTCCTGCCCCTCCCTGGAATTGCAGAGAAACCTGGGATGTTCCAGGGTGTGGGGAGGTGTCCCACATCAAGGTCCTGCTCTCATGCCAGGAAATATAGGGAACACAGGAGTTCTGGGAACTCTTTGTGGTGTCCTGAGGGACAGAGTGGGTGCAGAGTCGTGGAACAGAGCAGGAGGAGCTCCTTGGGCTGATGGAGGGTGGGATTTGTCCAGGGATGCTCATGGCTGCAGGAGGTGTTCTGGCATTGATCCCAAATCTGTGATGAGCTCTGGGATGGTGGTGGAGCAGCAGTGGAGTGAGGCCTCTCCTGGGAGAGCTGGGCATGAGGGGAGCATGGCCAGGCTGGAGTGACCATGGTCACTCAGGGCGGGGATGGGGCCGTGCTGGGAGGGCTCTTCCCAATGGATCCCACTGGACACAGCTCAGTGTCCGACTGGACACGGCTGGGTCAGGGACAATAAACTGTCCCACTGGACACAGCTCATTGTCCTCTGGGAACCCACTGGACACGGCTGATCAGGGACACCTCATTGTCCTTCAGGATCCCACTGGACACTGCTGGGTCAGGGTCAGGTCATTGCCCCACTGGACACACCTCGTTGTCTGTTGGGATCCCACTGGACACGGCTGGTCAAGGACAGTTTGTTGTCCCTCAGGATCCCACTGGACACTGCTCATTGTCCCTCATTGTCCACTGGACACTGCTGGTCAGGGACAGCTCATTGTCCTTCAGGATCCTACTGGACAATGCTGGGTCAGGGTCAGGTCATTGTCCTTCAGGATCCCAGTGGGCACATCTGGTCAAGACAGCTCATTGTCCCTCATTGTCCACTGGACACTGCTGGTCAATTGTCCCACTGGACACAGCTGGTCAAGGACAGCTCACTGTCCCAGCTCCTTCTCCAGGCCCCCATTCAGGGTGTGCCATTTTGGGAATGAGGTTCTCCACGAGCCTCGAGCACCAGCTCAGTGAGCACCCCTGTATTTGTAGGATTTTTCCCTTGGGGTCACAGAACAGGCTTTTTTCTGTATTTGTTGATCCATTGCAGTATTTTTCTCAGGATTTTTTTTTTTTCTTAGAAAAGCCACTTTTCAGAATTCTTGCAGAAGCACTGGGGAACGAGGCTGAAAACTGGGCACAGAAAATCCCTAAAAACCAGGAATTCTGTGCATTTTCCCAGGGCTGTCCTTGTCTCCACCTGCCAGGAAAATGCTCTCTTTTTTTTAATTTTTTTTTTTTTTTAAAGTGGATGTCATTCTCACTCTGCTGGAGGAACATTCCCAGTTGTGATGACAACCATGTGGGAACTTGGGCAAGTGAAAAATGGAGCTCCAGGAGCTGCCAGGCTCAGGCCTTTCATCAGAGCTGATTTTTTTTTTTTTTTTTTTTTTTTTTTTTTTTTTTTTTTTTTTTTTTTTGGGGGGGGCGGGGCGGACAGATTCAGCATCAGGAGGTGGGAGGAAAAGTGTCAGCCTGGATTTAATCCTTATCAGGTTTGGAGAGGTGACTTTGGAGAAATCTCATCCCCAAGGTCACTCTGTGTCCATGGGGAGGGCTGGGAAAATCCACATGCAAAACATTTGGATGAATTGTTTCCTCTTTTGGGTTTTATCTGATTCTAACTGGTTTTATGGGAAATACAAATCAGGGCAGGAGGGGGAATTCCAGGGGATTTTGGGGGTGTCCAGGGCAGGGCTGGGGGTGTCACCCAGAGCTGGGGACGAGGTGGGGACTTGGTGACCTTGGATGGGTTTGGGGTTTTTTTCTCAATAATTCTGGGATTCTGTTTCTGGGGATTTGGGTCTGTGCAGCTGCCACAGCTGGAATCTCACAGCTGGAATTCCACAGCTGGACTCTCCCCCCCAGGGCTGGTGAGGGCAGGGAGAACCTCACCAGTGTCAGGCTAACCCGGGGCTGGGTAAAATCTGAATTCTCTCTGAATTCTTTGACTCCTCCTGACCCCCTGACCTCACCACCCCAGGGAGGGGGAGCTGCAGGGAGGGAGAACATCTCCCTGCTGGATCCTGAGAGGAGCCTGGAACTGTGGGCTGGGAAAAGCTTTTCATACCAGGCTCTGCAATTTCCAACCATCATTTGTGTCCTCAGGAGAAATCCTGGGCAGCTCATCCCAACATCCAAAGACATTTTTTGCTTTTTTGATTTAATCCCTCCCTGCCCAGGAATTTCTGAGCAGATGCAGCAGCTCTGACTCTGAGTTATCCCACAGATTTTTCCTGCTCTCTGGAACATCCAGAAGGTCAAATCCACCTCTTTTGTGTCCTCATCATTTATCTGGAGCCAGGAGGATTCCTTGGATCATCCCAGGGCAGGGCAGGACCTGTAGGAGCTTTTGGGTGAATCTGTTGAGAAACTCATCCATATTTATCCTAAAAAAACCCCAAAAAACTTCCCAAATTTCTCCTCTGGAACAGCCACAACCCAACTAATTAAAACAAGAACCAAAACAAGAGCTGGGAATTGCAGTAAAACCGAAATAAATCGAAAAATAAAGCAAATAAATATTGAAATAGAAATAAAACACAGAGCAGTGGCTGCTGCTGCCACCATTTAACTGCAGATACAACACTGAGCACTTCTTCTTAATTAAGGAGTGGGAAAAGCTAATTAGCAAACTGCATCAAGGCATTGTTGTGGAGACAAGGCCTTTGGGATGGAAGTTGCTGGGAGGAAACACAGCCAGGAAAGGAATCCAGGTTTCCTGGAAGATCTGTGATCGTTTCATAATTGATTTCCTGCAGCAGGATTTTTTATTTTATGGGATTTTGGCTGCCTGTGGGTTTGTGGGTTGTTTTATCAACAAGAGGAGGAAAAGTTGGGTTTGTTTGGGGCAGTTTTGAGAGTCCTGGGAGGAGGTTTAGAGGGTGAAGGTTCTATTATTTAGTGGAGAGAAAGGAATTGGGCTGTGGTTTATCCTGCACAGGTAAATTGGGAATTAGGGATGGAATTAGAGGAGCTTTTTGGGTTGGAATTAAATTATCTTTCCTAAAATCCCAAGATGTGCTGAGTTGGAAGGGACTCTCAGCATTATTGAACTCCTGGCCCTGTGCAGAACATCCCACAGGAAATCCAAGTGGGAATCCCAAAAAAGGGGGAAAACACCCCAAAAAATCTGTGGAATCCAACCCAGGCCATCCCACAACTGGGAACAATAGTCCTACAACTTGTGTAGAAGTCCGAAGATCTTAATTTCAAACAGGCTCATGCAGTTCCAGGGCAGGTGGAGAAGGTGAAGATGGGAATCATCACAATCCTTTTCCACAGGAATCCACAGGAATCATGGACACTGTCCATGAGAACCAGGAATCCCTGACAGGAGCCCCTGGCAGTGCCCAGTGCTGGTCCCTGGGATGAGCTGGGAGCTGTTTGGTGTCCCCAGGGGTTGAGGTGTCTTGTCTCTGCCCTGACCCCTCGACAGTGAAGGGTTTGGGAGCAGCATGAACCTCACCCACCCCTGTGAGTTCTTGTTTGCCCAAAGGGGTGAAGCAACAACAGCAGGAAAAAAGAGGGAGGTTATTTTGGGTTAACTCTGGCTTTATTCATCAGGGGATCTGCCCCAGCAGAAGCAGCAGGGGAAGAAAGGAGAGGGAAAAAAAATCTTTTTGAACCCCCCAATGTAACACCTTTTATTGGGGGGAGGAACTCAGGGATGGTTTAACTGGGGACAAATCAGGTAAATGACACACATTGTAATAAATCAATAACTCGGGTGGGGAGACAGCTGAAGTCTTGTCCCATCACCTGGGGGTTTTTTTTGGAACTTTCCAGACTTTTGGGAGAGACCCCAAAGTGACAGACAAGGCCCAGGGGCTGGAAAACTTCTGACTGACACAAAACTGGGGTTGGGGTGAAACCAATAAGGGCAGAACACGAATGACATGGAACAAACCATTACAACTTATAAAAACGAACTTAATACAAGTAACAAATCCATACATAAAACTGCTAAAAACCAAACCCACACCACCACACCCAGGGAAGGTTCTTCCCCTTCTCCCACTGTTTGGGCAGCAGATTTCCCACCCGTTCTCCAAGCCAGGCTCCTGCTGCTCACATTTGCAGCCTCATTTCACCTGGGACAGTGCCTGGAGCAGCCCCAGGGGAACCTGGAGCAGGCAGAGCTTTATGGATGAGATAATCAGCAGCTCCTGAAAAGTGATTAAATAAAAGGTGGCGTCTCCAGTCAGAAGCCCAAGGTGGTTTTTGCCAGGTTTTGATGGATCGTTGGAGTGTTTTTCAGGAGGTTTTCCATACTGGGAGCAGCAGGCAGAGCATTAAATCCAGGAATCCCAGGGATTGCTGAAGGTCAGCCTGCCCTGAGTCAGGGGCAGGGCTGTGGATCCGGCACAAATAGTGCAATTTTTACATTTATGGGATGATTTTTGTGCTTTTTTTCCTCCTAATTTTTCAGTTTAGTTGGCGCAGAGTTCTGTAAAATAAATGGGGGGAGAAGTTGTGGCAGAGAACAAATATTGGGATTTCTCTTCCATGTGTTTTACATTCATGGGCTGATTTTTCCTCCTGATTCTTTTGTTTAATTGATGCAGAGTTCTGTAAAATAAATGCAGGGAGAATGGAGTTATGGCAGAGGACAAATATTGGGATTGCTCCTCCACGGGTTTTACATTCATGGGGTGGGTTTTGTGCCTTTTCTTCCTGTTTCTTCAGTTTAATTGATGCAGAGTTCTATAAAATAAATAGGGGGAGAAGTTGTGGCAGAGAACAAATATTGGGATTTTTCCTCCACGTGTTTTACATTCATGGGATGGGTTTTATTCTTTTTCCTCCTGATTCTTTTGTTTAATTGGTGCAGTTTTCTGTAAAATAGAGAAAAAATATTGAGATTTCTCTTCCATGTATTCCACATTCATGGGGAGATTTTTGTGCTTTTTATTCCCGATTATTTTGTTTAATTGATGCAGAGTTCTGTAAAATAAATAGGGGGAGAAGTTGTGGCAGAGAACAAATATTGGGATTTTTCCTCCACGTGTTTTACATTCATGGGATGGGTTTTATTCTTTTTCCTCCTGATTCTTTTGTTTAATTGATGCAGAGTTCTGTAAAATAAATGGGGGGAGGATGGAGTTATAGAGAACAAATATTGGGATTTCTCCTCCACGTGTTTTACATTCATGGGGTGGGTTTTGTGCCTTTTCTTCCTGTTTCTTCAGTTTAATTGATGCAGAGTTCTATGAAATAAATAGGGGGAGAAGTCGTAGCAGAGGACAAATATTGGGATTTCTCCTCCATGTATTCACATTCATGGGGAGATTTTTGTGCTTTTTCCTCCCAATTCTTCAGTTTATTTGGCCGTAGCAGGAGGTGGCAGCTCCCACCCTCCTCTCCCTGCCCTGAACCTTCCCCTGGAGCCTGGAATTTGTGGGAATCCCTGGAGTGTTTTTGGGATGGTCGTGACACCATAAAAGTTCATAAATTCCTTTATTATTCTGCATGTTGACTTTTATACAAAGTTTTTAACAAACCTCCAGGGCAACTTCTAATTGGTGAACAGCTTCCTTGTTAATTATTCTATTGATTAGTAAAAGACATTTTAATTGTCCATCAAATCTCTCCATTCTGGGATTGTTCACATATTTCCTTTACTGATTCTCATGGCACAAACCCCCTGTTATTTCAGGTGTATTTATTTTTCACCCTCAGAGTGGATGGTCATGGATTGCACCAATCAGAGTTTATTTTAAATCCAGGAGTGCCAGATTGAATATTTTAAGTGTTTTTAGGGATGGGAGCCTGGATGGTTTGTGAGCTGGAGTTTGGTGAGGATTGGTTTGAGGATTATTTTTTTGGAATTTCATTGGCCCCACCAGGCACTTTCCTTTGAGTGGTTTTTTTTTGTTTGGTTGGGTTTTTTTGTGGGGTTTTTTTTGGGTTGTGTTTTTTGGTTTTTTTTTTTTTTTTTTTTGTGGGTTTTTTTTTTTTTTTTTGTGTGTTTTTTTTGGGGAGGGTGTTTTTGGTTGTTTTTTTGTGGTTTTTTTTTTTGTGGGTTTGTTTTTGTTTGTTTGTTTGTTTGTTTGTTTTTGTTTTTTTTTTTTTCCCTTTTCAGTTTGGTCAGAGCTTTGTTTGTTGTGAGCTGAACATGAGTCTGTGCTCGATGGTTGGGTGAGGAGTTTGTTACCCTGTGAAAGGGAAGGATTAAACACAAAGTTGGTTATTTTACACACCCTGAGACTTTTCACCCTAAAACAAACATTGTTTTTCCCACTTTCAGCCTGGAGAAAATGAGGAATTTCTCTGTGGAAAAGGTGCTCAGACCTTTGAACTGCCCTGGGGGGAGTGGTGGAGTCCCCATTCCTTGGGGGGATTTCCCAACCCCTGTAACTGTGGAATAAATAAATAAATTCCACCAATGGAATAAAGGTCCCTGTCCACTCTCCACAATGGATTCCCTTGTAGCTGTGGAATAAATAAATAAATTCCACCAATGGAATAAAGGTCCCTGTCCACTCTCCACTATGGATTCCCCTGTAACTGTGGAATAAATAAATTCCATCAGTGGAATAAAGATCCCCGTCCATTCTCCACAATGGATTTGGGATGAACCCCAACCTTTGGTGATGTGAGAATTCCAACCATTGCAGAAAAAAACTCTCAGATTGTCCCTGAAAGTCTTTGCTGCTTCTGATGGTTCTCCCAGTTTTACAGGGTTTTCAAAAATATCCTCCCCAGTTTTTGGTAGGAGGAAGTTTTTTTCCTGCAGGAAAAGCGAAATGGCCATAAAAGGCTCGTTATTAAATCTTACGAGTTCAGTGTTTTTAATTGAACTCGTTACATCACAGGAGAGTGAATTCATTAAGCTCCCTATTCTTATATGTGGGATCTATTTTAGCTGATGAATCTCTAAGAAAAAAAAAAAAAAAGAAAAAAAAAAGAAAAAAAAAAGGTTGGAGATGCGTCAGCAGCTCCCGTGGCTCCCTGGGAGGAGGAGAAGAGATGGGAATAAAAAAGGGATGGATGGAAAGGGAGGGAGCAGTGCCTGTGTCCTTCATCCTGCTGGACCAACAGGGGGGAGCAGACCCTGAGCACAGCCTGGGACAGCTCGGAATATTCTCATTTTCCACCTCTCTGGATGTGTTTTATCCTCAATCCAGTTGAGATCAATGAGGAACCCCCTGAGCTCTGGGGTGACACATTCAGGTGGCCCTGGCTGTCCTGTCCCCCTGTTCTCTTTTTTTGTACCAATATCTCACATTCGAGGTCCTCTCACAGCTTTATTAGGAGCAAATTCACTTTCCAAGAGCCAGGTTGTGCAAAATGGGTCTTTTGTCCCGTTTTTGTGGGTTTATCCCAGTGCAGGAGGATGTTGCAGGTGGAGGTTGGGAAATTCCCTGTCCTTTCCTCAGGGGACGTGGCTCTGTTGGGCCAGGACCAGCTCTGGGGCTGCTCTTTGATTTTTATTCCATTTTTATTCCAAGCGTTGTCACCCCCCCCCCCCCCGCCCCACAGGCAGATATTGCTCCCTGCCATCCCCAATCCCATTCCCAAAGGCTCCTTCCTTTGGCTTTCTCTGTTTCAATTTCAATTTGGTTTGGGTTGGGAGGGGCCTCAAATCCCACTCAGTGCCACCCCTGCCATGGCAGGGACACCTCCCACTGTCCCCAATGTCCAGCCTGGCCTTGGGCACTGCCAGGGATCCAGGGGAAGCCACAGCAAATCTGGGAATTCCATCCCAGCCCAGGAAACAATTCCTGCCCAAATCCCACCCAGCCCTGCCCTCTGGCACTGGGATCCATTCCCTGATTTTAAATCCCTTGCACAGCAGTGATTCCCTGGGTGATGCTTTGGGGGAAGAGCTGAAGGGTCTAGATTCCCATTCCCAATTCAGCTCCATCCCTAAACTTTTCCTGTGTGAATCCCAAACCCTTCAGAGCCGCACCCTGAGCTCCTGGAAATGCAGCTCTGGGATTCATCCCACTAGTCCCAGGGATGCCTTGGGAAGGCTGAGCTGGAGCAGAGACTGGACAGAGCTGGAGAATAAAGTAGAGATTTATTGAATGATATTTATTTAAGGATCTACCTTGGGGAGGACAAGAGTGTGGCCAGGGTTACACCAAAGGTGGACCCAAAATGGTCATAAAATGGGCACAAAATTGTCACAGAAATGGACAAACGGTCACCAGGTCTCACACTTTTATAAGTTTTGGTCCATTTGCACATTGGGGTTTAATTGTCCAATCCCAGCTCCAGGCTGGGAGGTCCCATCCTTCTTGTCCCTCCCTCCAGCCCCCCTTGTTTGTGCTTTTGGGGCTGAGAGTTGTCCTTGGTGTGCAGCAGGAAAAGGGTTTGTTTTGTGTCCCTGCTGTGTGCAGAGCTGAGTGACACTGACTGTGAGCTCAGAGCTGCCCCCCTGGCCACCACAGACACATCAAATACAACAAAAATAAAACTTGGGGCAGCAGCAGCAGCAGGAATTCAGCCCTGCAGGTTGAGCCACACGTGGAACTGGCATTAATTGCATTAAGCTGCTGTAATTCTCCCCCTAAATAATGCTGAGTGTTGCTGATTCCATTTCACTGGGCAGGATCAGTGTCAGCCTGGCAGGGCTGTGATATTCCCCCTTTTATCCCATTTTTTCTCCTTTAATTCCCCGCTCTTTTCTAATTCCCTCAGCCAGGGAGGTGCAGGTTGTCACCAAAGTGTTATTTGAGTTGTGGGCTGGAGGATGGAGGATCCAGAGAGTTACAGGCAAAATTCCGAAGATTTTTTTGGAAAAGGAAAGCAGGGATGTGCAGGGAATGTTGGCCTGGATTGTGCTGGTGGTTCCTGCTGAAATAGACCCCAGAAATTCCTATAAATTCTCATTAATCCAATGTTGGAACCATCATAGGGGTATCAATATATTTACTCCAAATAAACCCCCAGAGATTCCTAAAAATTCACATTATTCCCATGTTAGAACCATCACAGAGGTAACAATATATTCACTACTTCAAGGGAACGCCCAGAAATTCTTATAAATTCACATTAATCCATGTTAGAACCATCAATACATTCACTGCTCCAAATAAACCCCCAAAATTTCCTATAAATTCTCATAAATCAATGTTAGAACCATCATAGAGGTATCAATATATTTACTCCAAATAAACCCCCAGAAATTCCTATTTATTCCCATTAATCCATGTTAGAACCATCATAGAAGTATCAATATATTCACTGCTCCAAATAAACCCCTAGAAATTTATATTAATTCACATTAATCCCATGTTAGAACCATTGTAGAGGTGTCAATACATTCACTGCTCCAAATAAACCCCAAAAATTTCCTATAAATTCTCATTAATCCCATGTTAGAACCATCATACAGTCATCAATACATTCACTGCTCCAAGTAAACCCCAAAAAATTCCTATAAATTCACATTAACCCATGTTAGAACCATCACAGAGGTATCAATACATTCACTGTTCAAATGAACCCCAAAATATTCCTATTAATTCTCATTAATCCATGTTAGAACCATCAATACATTCACTGCTCCAAATAAACCCCCAAATTTTCCTATAAATTCTCATTAATCCAATGTTAGAACCATCATAGAAGTATCAATATATTCACTGCTTCAAGGGAACCCCCAGAAATTCTTATAAATTCACATTAATCCATGTTAGAACCACCAATACATTCACTGCTCCAAATGAATCCCCAGAAACTCTTATAAATTCCCATTAATCCCATGTTAGAACCATCACAGAGGTATCAATATATTCATTGCTCCAAATAAACCCCCAGAAATTCCTATTAATTCCCATTAATCCCATGTTAGAACCATCAATACATTCAATGCTCCAAATAAACCCCCAAAATTTCCTATAAATTCTCATAAATCAATGTTAGAACCATCATAGAGGTATCAATATATTTACTCCAAATAAACCCCTAGAAATTCCTATTATTCCCATTAATCCCATGTTAGAACCATCATAGAGTCATCAATACATTCACTGCTTCAAATGAACCCCAAAATTTCCTATTAATTCCCATTAATCCATGTTAGAATCATCAATATATTCACTGCTCCAAATAAACCCCCAGAAATTATTATAAATTCCCATTAATCCACGTTAGAACCACCATAGAGTCATCAATATATTCCCAGAAATTTCTGGGAATTTCCCAGAATTTCTGGTGGTGCAAAAAAAAAACATGGAAGGAGATGGGGGAGGAAAGAAAAATCCAGTAGTTTTTTTGGAGATTTTTTTTTCTCTGCATTTTGTGGGATAAAAATCTCCTTTGTGCCATGAGAGCTGTTTTCACCAGGGGCTAAAAGCCACCGAATAAAGCAGTGAAAAGGTTCATTCTGCTCCTAAAAAAAAAGGGGCTTCTATAATTCCTATTAGTGTCATTCCGAGTTAGGGATGGAGGATGCACAGGAGAGGAATTTCTGACTTTAAAAATAATATTTTTACTGTGAAAATGAACATAAAATCGTCAAGTCTGTATTTTAAATTCTATTTATTTTAAAAAAAGATAAAAATTTAAATACAATTTAGAAGAAAATATAAAATATATTTTAAAATATATTTATTTAAAATATATATCCCCCTTTTTCATCCTGAAGACACTCACTTACATAAAATATTTTCCCAAATATTAATTTAATTAATAATTAATTAAATTCACCTTTTAACCAAAGAAACAAAATTTCCCAATATTTCATTTCTTTAATTAAAAGGTGAATTAAAAAATATATATTATATATAAATAAATAGCTATAATTATGTAATATGAATTTAGATAAATATAATCAGACATTTATAAATACCTCACGTACAAGTAGATAAATACACACATTTATTAACTATTTAATTATTTAATAAATAAATAAATACAATTTTTAAATAAATAAATTGATAAATAAATTAAACATATAAATATGCCCAAACCACACAGAAATTCAAATATGTCAACAAGCAAATACACCTTAATATCCCAAATCCAGGGACATTTCCATGGGCAAACACACGAGCACAAATAAATAAATAGAAATAGAAAATATAAATATATTTTAGAAAATACAAACAGAGATGTTTCAATATTTACATTGAATATATAAATAGAGATATTTCAATATTTCAATTTGATTTTCGGTCGGAACAATTACAAATGGGGGTGTTTGGCTTCGATTTGGGGGTTTGATTTCTTTTTTAAGAGATTTTTTTTTTAAGGGCAGGAGCATCCCAGTGCCAGCCCTGGGTGTCATTCCAGGAGGGATTTGTGGATTTGTTCTGTGGAGCAGAGTCGCTCTGGTTTGTGTCTGAAATATTTTGATTTTCTGAAATTCCTCTCCCAGGGAGTTTTCTGTCAACAGGAGAAATGTTTTTGTAGCTGTCCCTTTGTCATTCATTCCTTTCCCCAGGAGGGACTTCTCCTTGCTGTCCCTCTGCTCTGACCAATGGGAGTGAAGAGGTTTGTCTTTGTGTCACCAATCAGATTGGTCTGTGTGAAATGGGATAAAATAATAAATAGTATAAAATAATAAATAGTATAAAATAACACATCCCAGAAATAAAGGAGTCATTTCCAGCCCTCTCTGTGTGGGGTTTCACCTGCAGGGCAGGGATTGCTCTGCTGTGGGGAAGGTGAAAAGTTCTCCAGCTCTCACTGGAAGTGTGGGAAGGAATGGAAATGGGGGTTGTTTAAGGTCCTTCCCAATCCAAACCAGGCTGGGATTCTGGGATTTCTTTTTTTAGGGAATTTAGAGTGGGAGGAATGTTGGGGGTGTCAGACTCTGCAGCCCCACATGGTGAGGGGAGGATCCATAATGAAAAATGTTCAGCCTGGATAGAAAGAAAGTGGAATCATCAGAGAATCCTGGAATGGTTTGGGTTGAGAGGGACCTTAAATCCCCTCCAGAGCCACCCCAGCCATGGCAGGGACACCTCCCACTGTCCCAGGGGCACCTCCCACTGTCCCCAGTGTCCAGCCTGGCCTTGGGCACTGCCAGGGATCCAGGGGCAGCCACAGCTGCTCTGGGAATTCCATCCCAGCCCAGGAATTCCTGCCCAAATTCCCATCCAGCCCTGCCCTCTGGCACTGGGATCCATTCCCTGTGTCCTGTCCCTGGGGCAAATTAAAATCTCTGTTCTCTGGCATTTTCCTGGACTCCAGGTCAGTGTGAGGGTGAATCCATTCACTCCCTGTGAGAGGAATCTGTTATTCCTGGAGAATCCCAAAGGAGCTGTCCCTGACATTCCCAAATCCCTGGCTAAAGTCTTGTCACAGCTGCAGAATTCCCTGAGAATTCCTTTGTGCCTCTTTGCTGCAGCCAGAATTCCTGACCCATCCATGGAAAGTCTTGTCTAAACTTTAAAGGTTAAAATTCGTCCCCAAAATCCCATCCATCGCTGCCCTCTGTGTCCCATCCCTGGGGCAAATTAAAATCTCTGTTCTCTGGCATTTTCCTGGAATCAGGTCAGTGTGAGGGTGAATCCATTCACTCCCTGTAGAAGAGTTTGTTATTCCTGGAAAATCCCAAAGGAGCTGTCCCTGAGGGTCCCACATTCCCAGATCCCTAAAATCTTGTCACAGCTGCAGAATTCCCTGAGAATTCCTTTGCTGCAGCCAGAATTCCTGGAAATGTCCAAGGCCAGGCTGGAGCAGCCTGGGGACAGTGGGAGGTGGGTTTTTTGAGGTCCCTCCCTACCCCAACCATTCCATAATTCCATCATCCTCTGGCAGAAAACTCTGAGCTAACAGGAAAAAAAAATTAAAAATCCTTTATTGAAATCCCTTTTAGGAGAGACACCACAATGTAATTAAAACGCTCGGGGTGTAATTGCATTTCCACATTTCCAAACGTGGCATTCGAGGGATTTTAATTGGGCTGCAGCCAGTGCCTCTCCCAGGAGCAGAAATCCCAATTTTCCCTGGTTCCAGCAGGGGAATTCTGCCTGATGCACCTCCCTGAGCATCCCTGGTGTTATTTAAGGGTGTCTCTACACTTTCCCCTTTAAAAAAAATTTAATTTTTTTTTTTTTTTAGCAGCTTTGCAGCTCCTGAATGGACACTCAGGGACTGATTTCCAAACTGGGCTTTGACCTCCATCCATAAATTCCAACATTTAGTTCTCCTGAAAGACAATTTTTACAAGTGCAATTGGGAATTTAATCACCCTGCCTCCAGTGAGGAGAATTGTATTTTTTTCTGCACAGAAATAAATAAAAAAAAAATAAATAAAAGCAAAATTTAAGGGTTTTATTCCACAGAGCAAATTGCAAGATTGATAAGCTGAAATGACTTGTTTGCCTTAGAAATAACCGGGATGGGAAATGTCATTCAGGTGTCCAGGGGGGGAGGCAGAAAATGCAGGAGTTACATCATTTCACCCCAAAAAACACAAATCTCTGTCTGACATTTCATAGGCTCAGCTCACTCAGAGCTGGATTTAAACCTCCAGGATCAGAATTATTCCAATTGTTGGAATTATCCCAATTGTTGGAATTATCCCGGAGATTCCAATGGCCTTGCTGAGGACAAAAATATGGAATTGTTTAGGTTGGGAAAACCCTCCAAGATCATTGAGTTCACCCCAAATGCCCCAAATTCTGCACATTACCCCCCAAATTTGGAGTGTTTCTGTTGGAAATGAGGTGGAATTTTGCTTTTTTGTGAGTTGTGGTGGTGTCAGTAGGAAATCCAGGATGTCACAGGGAGTTTGGTGCCCTTTATTCCAGAGGGCAGTTGGTTTTCCAGAACAGGAGGAAGGATGGAGGAAAAGAGAACTCCAAACTGTGCAGGAAAAAGGAATGGGAATATTCCAAAGGGAATTGTGGAGCTGCAATTCCTGGGGCATAAATGCAAATCCAGGCTCTTCTCTGGGAATGTTTGGGCAGTTTTATGGACAATCAGGATTGTGTGGAGTGACCTGTGCAGGTGTGAGCTCCTGGCAGATCCTTAGGGCTGAGGAATGAGGGAATTTTGTCAGGAATATCTCTTTTCTCAATGCTATTTATCCCCAAAAAGTGATTTTTATCCCGAGCTTTTTGGGTCAGGCTGTTCCGTGCTGGATCCATCAGGCTGCCCTTGGATTTCTCTCCCTCCACTCCAGCTCTGGAGCTGAAAGAATTAGCAAATTGTGAGTAAGACATCCAAAAAGTGTTGCAGAAAAAAAAAAAAAAAAAAAAAAAAGAGATTCCCTATTATTAGTAATGGGTTATGTAAGGCATCCTTGGTTACGAAAGAAACGGGACTTTTGAGAGATCTGCTCATCCCAAAAAAAATGCCAGGCAGGGTCGGGAATTCAAAAATTCCTGCTGGAAAGGAAATGTTTTGTCACTTTGGGATGTTTTTTCTGACAAAATCCGTGTTCTGTGTGAGGTCTGGAGGGTGGAATTCCATGTTTGCAGGTGTTGGATGTTCTGAGGAGGGGAAAAAGCTTGGGATGAGGTTCTCCCAAATTTGGGATATCCAGAGGGTGGGTTTTCCATCAGTAATTGTGGCCTGAAGAGCTGAATTTTGGTCTTTTCCGACAAAATCCGTGTTCTGTGTAGGACCTGGAGGGTGGAATTCCACATCTGGATGTTCTGAGGAGGAGAAAAAGCTTGGAATGAGGCTCTCCCAAATTTGGGATGTCCAGAGGGTGGGTTTTCCATCAGTAATTGTGGCCTGAAGAGCTGGAAATCAGTGAAGTTCTGGAAATCAGTGAAGTTCTTATGGGTTAACAAGGTGCTGGGTAAAATGGATTTAAAAAAAAGGGAATAAATATTCCTTAGACCATGTTCAGGGATATCAGGGATATCAGGGATATTTATAGCCAAGAATGGCCAAAAATCAGCATTTTATGTTTAAATGCAGCTTTTTGCTTGGTTTATCCCTTTCCTCGTAAAAACTTCAGGAAAAGCTGGATTTCCCCTGCTTTACAGACAATATCCAGAATTAAGGAGGCTCAATAATTCCCAGGATTTCAACGGGCTTTTAATTGTTTATAAATTGGCTGCGTGAAGCGTTTGATTGATTAATTTTATTTTATTTTATTTTATTTATTTTCCCTAGGCTTGGTTCTGGCTAATTTGTTTTGTCGTCGACTCGTGTTGGGTTTGTTTTTTTTTTTTTTGAAGTTTGGAATTTGTGCAGCTGAAGGAGGAAAAAAACCACTTTTTGTTTTTAGCTGCTGTCAGAGGAGTTTTGAACACTCTGGGACCTGGTGCAGTGAATAATTCTGAAGTTAAATTATCCCCCTTTCCTCATTTATGAGGCAGAACTCTGGATTGTGATCTTTTGTCTCCTTGCTGGAACTTTATTTCCTGCTCCATCCCATTCTCTCAGCGCTCTCGGCTCGTGTCAAACCCATCATTAAAAGCCTGGGTCACACTGTGCTCATAAAAACGGGCAAAATCGGGGTTGGGAGGGCACTTTATTCCGGGCACTTTTCCCTCTGAAGCGCCGATTTCCCAACGATTTTCCTGCCCCTTTGGACGCCGTTTTTGTGGGACATGGAGGAGCACAATGAGAGCGGCCCAACCCTGATCTCCCGGGGCTGCTTCTCAAAAAACGCTTTTCAAATCTCATTGTGGCCAGGCCTATAAATATTATTTAAAAGCTTTTCTGAGAGCTCCTCTTGCCCCGGGGCTGGCGCACAAAGCCGCCAGTGTTCCTGGATAATGCAGACAGGCCTTTTAGATGGCGTTTCTTCCCTCGTTGGCTTTCTTCTCCAGGCCTGAATTAAACCATTGCTGTTGCCATGTGGGTTTAATTTTTTATTTTATTTTCTGAGATGTGTCCCTTGTCCTGGCTCGTGGCTCGTTGGGTGACTGGTGCTGCCTGGCCTTGGGGCAGCCGCCAAGAGTTGAGGTTTAAATCACGAGAGACGACAATAAATGAACGGGAGACGTTGTTGGTGTGGAAAAAACGAGGGTCATTTTCTTAGAAAAAAATTGTAAATTTAATTAAAAAATAAAAATAGATGGTTAGGAGACAGAAAAGCAGAAATTCCAGCTGGGGTGGCTCAGTAGAAAGCACAACTTTATTGTTTCACATTTTGTGTTTTCAGGATTGCTGTGTTCAATATTCAATAGATCTTAATTAATGATTCAAACATTCTCTTTGGGTTCGATCTGTTTCAAATATCCCCCAATTATTTTATCTGGTAGATCCATCTGTGGGTGGCTCTACTTCATCTGGTGACATGGGTCTCATAAATTCTTCTCCTGAGGTTTTTTGTTTATCTCCATTTGGATAAGAGACAGAAAGTCAGGAATGCAAAGTGACTTTCTGTGTCTTTTGGTTTGGTCAGTTTAGATGTTAAAAAGAGAAAAAAAATAATTCTTTTTACTGATAACACTTTGTTAAATAAATGAACAGGAGATGTTGGTGTGGAAAAAACGAGGGTCATTTTCTTAGAAAAACTATAAGTTTAATAAAAAAATTAAAAAATAGATGGTTAGGAGACAAAAAATCAGAAATTTTTTGATTCTGGGGTGGCTCAGTAGAAAGCACAACTTTACTCTTTCAAATTCTGTGTTTTAAGGATTGCTGTGTTATATATTCAATAGATCTTAATTAATGGTTCAAACATTCTCTTTGGGTTTGGTCCATTTCAAATATCCCCAATTATTTTATCTGGTAGATCCATCTGTGGGGGGCTTGGAAATTCTTCTCCTGAGGTTTTTTAGTTTATCTCCATTTGGATAAGAGACAGAAAGTCAGGAATGCAAAGTGACTTTCTGTGTCTTTTGGTTTGGTCAGTTTAGATGTTAAAAAGAGAAAAAAAATAATTCTTTTTACTGATAACACTTTGTTACAATCAGAAAATATATATTTATCACCTTTCTAAAGTCTATTAACAAAAGATAACACACTACAATTATACATATAGTATTCAGATTAATATTTGGGAAAAGCCAACCGTATAATATGTATTTATAACATATTTAAATTTATTTAAATTTTTCTCTCTGGTCTGTTTTCGCTTGGCCTCACTGTTTGTGGTGCTGGCTGATTCCCACATTCCTGCTTTTCCTCTGCTGCTTGTGGCTGCTCCTGACAGAAAAAAAATCCCTATTATTAGAAATAATAATACTATTATTAATAAATATAAATAAAATAAAATAGAATAAAATAGAATAAAATAGAATAAAATAGAATAAAATAAAATAAAATAAAATAAAATAAAATAAAATAAAATAAAATAAAATAAAACAAAATAAAATAAAACAAAATAATGTAATGTAATGTAACATAATATAATATAATACAATGCAATATAATATAAATAATAATTTATAAATAATCATTATAATATACATCATATATATTATATATTTTATATGTGAAATGTTTAAATATAATATATTGTATAGTATGTTGTATTTAGTATATATTAATATATTACATATTATACATTATATATTATATAGTTTATAATATTTAGTATAAATTAATATATTACATATTATACATTATATATTATATAGTATATGATATTTAGTATATATTCATATATTGCATATTATACATAATCTATTATATAGTGTATTATATATATTTGTATATTATATAATATATAACTTATATAATTTTTATAATATATAATTTATTATATATTATTTACTCTTTATTATACAATATATTATCATATATTATAATATTATACAGTATATTATATATATTATGTAATATATACTATTACATCAATTATATTAATATATTATACAATTATCATATTATAAATCTTTCTAAATAAGAATTTCCCCAGAGAAACCCTCTGCCTTTCTCTGGGGAAGGTGCAGCAGCCACAGCCTGAACAAACTCCTCGAAAGGAGAGATTTGGTTGCCTGGAAACTACAGCTGAGCCAACTGGAATTTCAGTTCCCAAGGAAATCCTGGGGGCTCTTTCCTGTTTTCCCTTCTCTCAGGCTGGAAGAAAAGCTGCAGAATTCCTTCCCAACCGCCCCAGAGGTGCCCAGGGGAGGCATTTTGGGGCCGTTTGATGCAGATGTTGAATGTTGAGGCTGCTGGAGGACACAGAACTTTGCACAGGGAGGAGTTTTGGTGTTCTGTCCTAGAAAGGTTAAAATGGATTTTTTTCTGGAGCTGATTGAAAACTTTGACACCTCCCACCTGTGAACCAAAAACCCTCAGAGGGAAATATTTGTGTGGCAAGATGTATTTTTGGCAAAAAATATTGTCCTCACTTGAAAACTCCACGGCTGGGAAATTTTGGGGCGTTCCAGTTGTTTCTTCAGGCTCAGCTTTGGGTTTTCTGTTCGTCCTGAAATCAACCCAGTGATTTAATTTTTTTTTTATTTAAACCGTGGCCTGTTTTATTTCCAGCTGAAGGGCACTGCCTGTTTCTTCCCTTGGTTTTGACGTGTAGAATTTGGGACGTTCCCTGTGAGCTGCTGGAGAGAAGAGCAGGAAAAGTGTTGGAGCTGCAGTTGGAGGCTCCTCCTGTCCCTCCCTACCCTGGGCTGCTCCCGAGGGGATCCAGGGACACTCTGGGAGGTGCTGGGCTGTGACAGGAGCTGCCAGGGCTGTCACCCTCCCGGGGACACTGTCACCCGCCCAGGGACACCGTCACCCTCCCAGGGACACCGTCACCCACCCAGGGACACCGTCACCCTCCCAGGGACACCATCACCCACCCAGGGACACCATCGCCCACCCAGGGACACTGTCACCCACTCAGGGACACTGTCAACCGCCCAGGGACACTGCCACCCTCCCAGGGGACACTGCCACCCTCCCCAGGACACTGTCACCCGCCCAGGGACACTGCCACCCTCCCAGGGACACTGTCAACCGCCCAGGGACACTGTCACCCTCCCAGGGACATCGTCACCCTCCCAGGGACACTGTCACCTGCTGTGACACAGAGCAGATTTCCCTGCTGGCTCCATGGACAGGGCAGGGATGGGAACTGGGGCAGGAACCAGCTCTGCTCCTACCGAGGCAAAGGAAATCTGCTTTTGTGTCCTGAGCTCCCTGATCTGCTTTTCCTACCTGAAAAACATTGGAGGGAAGGGATGGAGGGTGGTGCTTGGCATTTCTCTGACAGTGTGCTGGCTCTAGAATTAATTTGTGGTGAAGAGTAGAGAGAGAGAGAGAGAGTTCCTGTTGTGGTTTGAAAGCAAAATGAGTGAGAGGATCCAAGTCAGAGATATAATTTAATAAGAAGAAAGGTTAAAAGGTAAAAATAAAATAAAATCAATGCAATAAGACAAAGGAGCACTGCCAGAGTCAGAACACACCCTGAGCAGGGTGGGGGGAGCAGTCCAGGTGAGGGGCTCTTCCTGAAGCAGTGATCCCACAGAAAGGTCTGGGAGCTCTGCTCCTCTGGGAATCCAGTGGCTCAGGGCTGCTTGTCCTGTCCCAAATCCCAGATTCTCTCCAGGTGGGAATGCTTGGCTCCTCCCCCTGGGCATTGGGAGCATCTCCCAATGGGATGAGGAGTCGTGCAGTGGCTCCTTGATGGCCCATTAAACAGAGAGAGCTCCTGGAGGGAGTTCCCTGTGAGTCCTGGGCAAGGCATTGATGGGCCATGAGCAGAAGAGCCCAAAGGAGGGGCCTGGGAAAACACTGCCCCACCTGGTTCCAACAGCTCATGGGGATGGGGATGGAATAAATACTGTGTGCACATCCCACACCACAGCCCAGGACAGCTCCTAAAAATAAATTACTGGAGAAGTTCCCCTAAGATGCTGACCCTGACTCCTTCCCCCCCACCTCTGGCGTTTTGTTCCACCCCAATTCGTGGCATTGACAAATTTAGGGGGGTCACTGCTGGATTTCTGTGTCAGCACTAAAAGGAAATCAATGACATTTATCTTTGGTCTCAGATGAACAAGGGTGGGATGTTGGGAAGGAATTCCTGGCTCTGAGGGTGAGGAGGGGCTGGAAGGGAATTCCCAGAGAATTTCCCCCGGATCCCATGGCAGGGGTGGCACTTTAAGGTCCCTCCCAACCCACACCAGTCTGGGATTTTTGGGACATGATCCCATGAAATATTTCCTGTAGGAATTCCCTGTGGTGCTCACGGTGTTGAGACAGCAGAACTCACCTGCTGTCAAATCAATTCTTATTTCTTATTAACCACCTTCCCTACGGGCCATGACTGGCTTGGCTCAGGGACAGCACAAAGCTCCCGTTTTTTGGAGTGCAACCCTTCTTTTTTTTGTCAATTTTAGGTTCTTTTCCTTTGCTTCCTGCATTTTTCAAGGGAACTGCTCAGGCTGGGCCTGCGCTCAGGGTAGAAAAGTGCAAATGAAAAGCTCCAGCGCCGCTGCAGTGACTTCATTCAGAGCAGCCTTTTCAAAGCAGGTGCTGACCTACTTGCTTTAAATTGGGCCCTTTTTAACTGCACTTAATTAAAATTTATTCCTTTTTTATTTAACGCGCTCCGTGAAAGCCCTTTGTGCATCCCAACGGTCTCTACCTAGAGATGGGAGCTCTGGGAATGGTGTCCTGGGAGAAAGTGGGAAAAAAATCCCACTTTTCCTCTAATAAATTCTCCTATCCCGCTATTCAGAGCTGTTGGGTTGGTGCCTTCGTGATCCTGGAGGGTGTTCACTGGGTTTTCACGCCCAACAAAAATGAGGAAACCATCGGGAATGGTTGGAATGAATTCCCCAAGGGCAGCGTTGAATTCCGAGCGCTGAATTCCGAGCGCTTTCAAGACTTCCCCATTCACAGGGAAACAAATGTCACCCTGGGTTATGTCAGAGAGGATCTGCCCCAGTAAATTATTGTGGATTTGCTCCTGACAGCGGGGTCTGACCACCCGACAATTATCATTTAACAGCTCGTTTATC
Source organism: Zosterops lateralis (assembly GCF_965231275.1). NCBI lineage: Eukaryota > Metazoa > Chordata > Aves > Passeriformes > Zosteropidae > Zosterops > Zosterops lateralis. The sequence goes on from NC_139769.1 coordinate 944,010, forward strand.
CCCAGGCGGCTCCGGCCACGAGAGGGAAATCCCGAGGTCCTCGAGGTCACACGTGGCCCTGGATCAGCTCAGAATCATTAATGAAACTTCATCCATTCATTGAAGAGTTCTTGTCTCCAAAAGGAAGCTTTTGGCTGGTTTATTGGGTTATAAATCTGCTGGGGAAGGTTGGATTGCAGTTAATTAAAATGCAGGCAAACAACGAGCAGGATCCACATCTGTTCACAGGAGGTTTGTTTTGGGGTTGTTGTTGTGGCGTTTGGGAAGGGAGAGGATGAGTTTGTTTGTTTGTTTGTTCCAAAGGGAATTAGGGAGGGACAAAACGATCAGTCAGCAGCAGGTACCGGTGTGGGAACAACCTTTGCAGAGCCGCTGGTGCCGGGACGGAACTTCCTTCCTTGGAAATAAATTCTGTGTGTTGGAGGGGGGGTTGTTCAGTCAGAGCTTGAGGGGTTTTTGTAGCTTTTTGGAATTTTGTTTTGGAAGATATTCTGTTTTCCTAATCACGGAATGGGCTGGGCTGGGAGGGACATTAAAGATCATCCTGTTCCTCTCTCTTACACCTTCCACAATCCCAGGATGCTCCATATCCCGATGTCCAACCTGGCCTTGGACACTTCCAGGGATCCAGGAGGAGCCACAGCTGCTCTGGGAATTCCATAGAATTCCTCAAACCTTCCCCAAATCCCGTCCATCCCTCACCCCACCTCCTGCTCTTCTCCATTCCATGGTTCCACCTCTCCAGGAATATCCACCTTTGGCTTCCAACTCATTTATTCTTGATATTGTGAGATAAATCATTATTGATATTGTGGAGGCACCAAAGAAAATCCTCCAGGCACAAGGAGGGTTTGTCCCCCCAGCAGTTCCTGTGCAGGTGATGAGGGTGACCCCAGGGCTGCTCAGAAATGCTCATCCCTGGTTTTCCTGGAGAGGATTCCGTGATTTCAGCTCTTTGCCTTTGGATCAAGAGACACCAAATCCAGGAAAAAAAGCATTTCCAGCTTAGGGGAGTGACCTAATGAACCCCATATTTTGTCTCAGAATTTTTGGGATTTGGGACTTCCTGAGCAGCATCTCCTGGTGTGTTTTAAAAGGAGCAGAACTGCACCAACAATACCTAAAAAATCCCTGACCTTGCCAAGGTTCGAGGCTGGACAGCAAATTCTGAAATGAGGATCTCTCACTGGGAAATGTCAGAATTGAGTTTCGTGCCCTTTTTCTGTGAAATAGATTGATTTTTGTTCTAATTAGCCCATTTACTTGTCACCGGAAGGTCCCAAATAACATCTGAGATTATTTGACACGACATATGGACGGCATCGATCTCGAAATCAAAATATTATCTTTATTTCATTTCCTTCCTAACAAGCACAAATCGCTGCATTTTTATTATTATTTATTTTTTTTTTTTTGGTCAGAATCGCTCCTGTTTTTGTTCTAATGAAACATCTTGACAGTTTGAGTCAGAAAATATGGGATACCTTGGGAGTAAAAGGGCTGTTTCCATTGGTGTAGAAATGTTATCACGGTCTCGCACACGGGTGTTAAAAACATCTGCTCCTCTAATTAGTTCACTGAGTATTTTCATTTTTCTACGTGGCTTGGAAGGCTCAGGCACGCCGTGCTGGGCTCCCTCACAACTGAAATAACAGAAAAAATCAGCTGGACAAAGGCTCTGCTCTAAAAACACTGAAATTCTGGTTGGAAACAGAAATTCTGGGGTTCCTGGCCTCAAACAAAGCCATGAAAGCGTTAAAAAAAATAAGGTTTTGAGCAGTGAATGTTGTGTGTGGTGACTTTTACTGACACTTAATGGCATCTGAGGGATTAATTAGGGCTTAATTAGGGCTTGTTTTTGTGTGCAGTGTTTGGGGAACCATCCCCATCACTGTTTAATGTGTGTGCAGCAGGTTTCAGTGTTGGGATGTGGGTTCAGAGTTTATTATGGGAAGTTTTGCTTCCCTTTTTTTATTTTTATTTTTATTTTTATTTTTATTTTTATTTATTTTTATTTTTATTTTTATTTATTTTTATTTTTATTTTTATTTTTATTTTTATTTTTATTTTTATTATTTTTATTTTATTTTATTTTTTATTAGGGAATGTCCAATTGGCTGTGACACAAACTGGGCCCTGCTGGGATTTGGGGGGGATTTAGATTGATCCTTCTTTTCCTTGGGAGAGATTCTGGATTTGTGTGAATTCTTCTCACTTCTGGGCCTTTAAGGATGGCAGGGAGCCTGTATCCCTTGAGGAATTCACATGGAACGCGTGGGAAATTCACATAAAACATTGGAAATTTGCGTTAAAAATGTGGGAAATTCACATTAAACATTAAAAATTTATATGGAACATGTAGGAAGTTCACATGGGACATGTGGGAAATTCACATAAAACATCGGAAATTCACATGGAACATGTGAGAAATTCATATTAAACATTAAAAATTCATATGGACTATGTAAGAAATTCACACGGAATGTGTGGGAAATTCACATAAAATATTAAAAATTCACATGGACCGTACAGGAAATTATTCACATGGAACACGTGGCAAATTCACACGGAATTTGTAGGAAATTCACATGGAACCTGTTTTAAAGACTGCAGAAGTGACAGAGTTGCAGAATTCCCAGGCAGTTGAGGTTGGAGAGCAAACCAATTAATCATGGCTTAATACGAAGGGGAGGTGATTTGGAATTGTGGTGTTTGGCTGTTCCATGTTGATATGGAAGTGGACTTTTAGGAGAATGTACTTTTAGGAGGAATTCCTGTGCCCACCAATTATACAAATAAGGAGAGCAAAGCAATTAAACATGGCTAAATATGAGGGGGAGATGATTGGGAATGCTGGTGTTTGGCTGTTTCACATTGATATGGAAATGGAATTTTAGGAGGATGTGTTTGTGTATTCCTGTGGCTCGTGGAGAAGCTGGGAGCCACCAATTATACAAAAAAAAAAAAGAGAGCAAAGCAATTAAATCTGGCTAAATACGAAGGGGAGGTGATTTGGAATTGTGGTGTTTGGCTGTTCCACGTTGATATGGAAGTGGAATTTCAGGAGGATGTGTTTGTGTATTCCTGTGGCACGTGGAGAAGCTGCGAGCCACCAATTATACCAATAAGAGAGCAAAGCAATTAAATCTGACTAAATACGAAGGGGAGGTGATTTGGAATTGTGGTGTTTGGCTGTTCCATGTTGATATGGAAATGGAATTTCAGGAGGATATACTTTTAGGAGGAATTGCTGTGCCCACCAGTTATACCAATAAGGAGAGCAAAGCAATTAAACATGGCTAAATATGAGGGGGAGATGATTGGGAATGCTGGTGTTTGGCTGTTTGACATTGATATGGAAATGGAATTTTAGGAGGATGTGTTTGTGTATTCCTGTGGCTCGTGGAGAAGCTGGGAGCCACCAATTATACCAATAAGGAGAAAAAACAATTAAACATGGATAAATAGGAGTGGGGGATGATTGGGAATGCTGGTGTTTGGCTGTTCCACGTTGATGTGGAAGTAGAATTTTAAGAGGATGTATTTTTGTATTTCTGTGGCTCCTGGAAAATATGGGAGCCACCAATTATACCAATAAGGAGAGCAAAGCAATTACTCATGGCTAAATATGATGGGGGAATGATTGGGAATTGTGGTGTTTGGCTGTTCCACGTTGATATGGAAGTGGAATTTCAGGAGGATGTGTTCGTGTATTCCTGTGGCACGTGGAGAAGCTGCGAGCCACCAATTATACCAATAAGAGAGCAAAGCAATTAAACGTGGCCAAATACAAAGGGGAGGTGATTTGGAATGCTGGTGTTTGGCTGTTCCCCGCTGATATGGATGTATAATTCCAGGAGGATTTGTGTATTCCTGCAAGGAGACGTTTCCATGCCAAACTCCAGCCCTGATTCCACCGGAGCGCTCAGAGCTGGGGTTTGGGCTGTGACTCATCTTTAGTCACAGCAGAGCCATTTGGAAAGGGCAAAACCTGCACTCCAAGGGGGAGCTGGGCCCGTCTGGGTTTTGTGTTGGAATATTTCAGAATATTTGGGGTTTGTATTGGAGGGGAAGGAGGGAATATTCTGTTTGTCACCCCCTGGTCTCTGATACAATCCCAGTCTCATGAAGTCATGGATTGGGCCAGGCTGATGTGGGTTTTTTAGGATTAAAAACCAGTCCAGAGTATTTTGTAGATGCATCAACATCCCTTGAAAAGCTTTGGAGCAGCTCCTCGTGCACCAAGGCAAGAAATCCTTGGGATACAACTGGGCTGCTGCCCCTGGGCATAAACCAGGAAAAAAAATATTTGGTGCCCTTTGTGAAAAACACAATTGTGGAATCATGGAATGGTTTGGGATGGAAGGGACTCAGAGCCCACCCTGCTGTGGGCACACCTTCCATTCCAAACCCTGCCCAAGTTGGCTTTAAAGACCATTTTTGTGCCTCACTTCAGCCTTGCAGAGCTCCCAGGTTCTGCCTTTGTCTCTGTAAAGTGACGGCTCCTCTTAAGAAAAAATTCCCTAAAAGCGCAAAAAAAATATTAACTCAGGAACATGTCATGGAAAAATAAAAAAGGCTTGTTCTAAGCCAGGAGGAACTTCTTTCTCTGGCAGACTGACATCTCCTATAATCATCTCCTAAATCCAGAAGACAGGTTTCTTTGTCATCTAAATAATCGCTCCTTTGCTCTCAGGGGAAGTGACAAAGTGAAATCCTTCCCTCAGAATTCCGTCTGTTCCCAGTGGATGCTCACACACCTCCCAGCTCTGGCTCAGCAGCTCCAGCTCATCTCAGCCACTGCCAGACTCCGGCTCCTCTCTCCTTCCCTGAGTCTTTATTTGTATTTTTTTTGTCTCCTTCTCTGAGTGTTTATTTGTATTTTTTTGTCTCTTTCCCTGAGTGTTTATTTGTATTTTTTGTCTCCTTCCCTCAGTGTTTATTTGTATTTTTTTGTCTCAGTGCGACTCACCGGGAATTCAAATTTAATAGTCCTGGGTGAGCAGTGGCGGCTCTAATTCCAACAGGGAGAGTTTTCAGGGATTAAATTCCATCCCAGCTCTGCCCTGGGGAGCTCAGGGGGTGCTGGATGGAGTTTGGAGCACCCTGGGACAATAAAAGGTGTCCCTTGGGATGAGTTTAGGATCCTTCCCATCCCAAACCATTCCATGATCCCAGGAGAGTTCTCAGGTTCCTTTGACTCCCAGGAAAAATATTTCCTTCCATGGGGATAAACACGGTGAGGAACTGGAATATTCCCACTGGAATATTTCCCTCCATCCTCCCAGACACAGAACTGTGACTTTGCTTTCCTCTTGTCTCTTCCCAAATCCTTTCCACTCCTCTATATTCCCAGCAAGTTTCCAGGTGTAAATAATTCAGGAATTTCTGTTCTCATGTTCCAAAGAGCTGAGGGGACTCTGCAGGGAAGTGCTGAACGTTCTTCCTGCTGCCAAAATAAAAAAACCTCAGCAGGGTGTTCCTGGGAGATCTTGTCCCTTGGGCTGTGAAATGGGAACTCTGGAATGGGAATTGCAGGATTTGGGGGGTTACAGGAGCACGGGGCAGTCCCAGCAGGGAAATGAAGGATTGAGGCCAAGTGGAGGAGCAGAAATGTCTGGTTTGTACAAAAAAGGCCAAAAGATTTTTGGAATATATGAATTAACATTGTTATCCTTCCTCTTAATGCCAATGGCAGCTCTGAGGAGTTTCCAGGGATCATTCCTGGGATATTCCTGGGTCAATAGAACTGGGAGATGATCAAGGAAATTAATGGAATTTTATTATTCATCTTTGCCTGAACATGGGATTAATCCACGACAGCAGAGGATTAAACCAGGAGAAATGTGCTGGAAATGGCTTGGGATCCAAAATAACTCCAGTGAAACATTCTGTCTCATTTTGAATTTTGTTTGCATTTTGACTGAATTAATTTATATTTTTTTTTTTTTTCCTGGCTGTGTGAGATCAGCCTTCCACCAAACACGAGAAGATTCCTCCAGTTTAAAAAGTTCTCCAGCAGAAACACTTCCCAGCCTGGTTTTGGCAGCTGCCAATAACCAACAGCTGGAATCCCAAAGTATTTCCTTAAAATAATTCACCTGCTGGCTGAGCAGGATGTGACCTGAGAGCCACGAATTTTGTGACTAATGGGATTAAATTTCATAACAACAGCACTGAAATTCACAGCTAAAACACGCACAGAGCTGGAATTTATTTATTTTTTTTCCTCTCTTTGTTTCAAGATTGAATTTGGAGAGTGAAAACTCCAGAATGTGCTGTAAAAAAAATATAAAAAATGGGATTTAAAGCAAGAAAACGTTGCAGGCTGCGAGTTGTCAGGTTTCTGAGCAGGGGAACAAGCTGGTTAAAATACAGATTTCATCTCTTTTTATAGACCCAGCATTCTAAAATACTCTGTCACTATGGTTGCTGCTGTCTTTCTGTTCCATTTGTGCTGAGCAGGAGAATGGGGAGATTTTTTGTGCCTTTGGGGAGAAGGGGAATGTTGTTACTCCGGGGAAACTTGCTGTGATGAAAGGGGGGAAAGGAGAGCTCAGGGTGAACTCTGCCCTGCCTTAAACCCATTTCCAGGGGCTGAACTTGGGGAAGGAAAAATGTGGATAACGCAGATCCTTGGGGAAGGGGAGGAGGAGCACAGGTTGTGCTCCAGCTCTTTGTTAAAGCCATTCCTGTCGTGGTTTGAGAGCAAAACGAGTGAGAAGCTCTGAATCCGAAATACAATTTAATAAGAAGAAAGGTAAAAAGGTAAAAAGGTAAAAAGGTAAAAAGGTAAAAAGGTAAAATAAAATAAAAAAAAAAATAAAATAAAATAAAATAAAATAAAATAAAATAAAATAAAATAAAATAAAATAAAATAAAATCAATGCAATAAGACAAAGGAGCACTGCCAGAGTCAGAACACACCCTGAGCAGGGTGGTGGGAGCAGTCCAGGTGAGGGGCTCTTCCTGAAGCAGTGATCCCACAGAAAGGTCTGGGAGCTCTGCTCCTCTGGGAATCCAGTGGCTCAGGGCTGCTTGTCCTGTCCCAAATCCCAGATTCTCTCCAGGTGGGAATGCTTGGCTCCTCCCCCTGGGCATTGGGAGCATCTCCCAATGGGATGAGGAGTCGTGCAGTGGCTCCTTGATGGCCCATTAAACAGAGAGAGCTCCTGGAGGGAGTTCCCTGTGAGTCCTGGGCAAGGCATTGATGGGCCATGAGCAGAAGAGCCCAAAGGAGGGGCCTGGGAAAACACTGCCCCACCTGGTTCCAGCAGCTCATGGGGATGGGGATGGGATAAATACTGTGTGCACATCCTACACCAAACCCAGGACAGAGCCCTTGATGCTCATCCTGCAGAGGGTCTCAGCTTCCTCACACTCTGCTATCAGCTGCTGGAAAATGAGATTTTTTAAATATTTTTTTTGCTGATGTTTAATCAGAATTCCCAGTGCTGTTCCATTTGTTTTTTTTTTTTTTTTTTTTTTCCTGTGCCCTACTGGGGAGGGTTGAGGTCTGTCCTCTCTTCCACCTCTCAAATGACAGGGAAACCCTTTCCTGCCTCTCTTTATTTATGTCTCCCCTTTTCCTTAGACTTAAACCCCCCAAGTTATTATGGAAATAATGAGATTTTTAGACCCATTTTTAGACCCAATAATGGGATTTTAGATTTGCTTCTCTCATACCTCACACAGCCCGAGAGGAGAGATCCCACAAGGTTCTGGTGACTTTGTGGCAGTTTTTAGTGCTCCCCCCTGAACTCCCCACATTCCGCTGGGCTTGTCTCCATCCCTATAAAATGAACCCTCTGGCAGAGGAGAAGGATGAACAAATAAATAAATAAATAAATAAATAAATACATTTACTCTGGATATTTATAAATAAATAAATATATATAATATATTTTATATAGTATATATATAATATAACTATATATATAATTATATATAATGTAGATAATATATATTTATATTATATTATATAAATAGCCTCTGGATATTCATAAATAAATAAATATATAGTATATATTTTATATAGTGTATATATATAATAAAATTATATATATAATTATATATAATGTAGATAATATATATTTATATTATATTATATAAATATCCTCTAGATATTTATAAATAAATGAATATCTAATATATATTTTATATATAGTATATATATAATATAATTATATATATAATGTAGATCATATATATTTATATTATATTATATAAATATCCTCTGGATATTTATAAATAAATAAATATATAATATATATTTTTATATAGTATATATATTATATAATTATTTATATAATTATAGATAATATAGATAAGATATATTATATAAATTATATAATATAAAATATATATTTTATATATTATATAATTATATTTTATATATGCGTTTATTTTTATATATGCATTATATATTAGATCATATATATTATATAACTATATATAATATATATATAAAATATATAATATAAAAATATATAATTATATATATGATGTTTTATATAGCTATAAAATTATATTAAATATATATATATATATATATAAATATATATATAAATCCGGGGCAATTATTAATAGCCTGGGGCTCCAAAGGAATGGAGACTTCCAAGAGCATTCCAGGAGGAGCAGGAACTTTGGATCTGGGGCTGGGAGAGCTCAGGTGAGGGATGAACTGTTTGGAAATCATGAATTATTTCCCAGATTAGCCCCTTGCCCTGCCCTGCCCCGCTGCTCCCTGGTTTTATTTATTCCCTGGGAACAGCCCTGGGATGTTGTTCATCTTCCTGATGCCATCTGTTCTCCTGGGCGGGAGGGAGGGATGGGATCCACTCCAGGCTGTTCCAAATGTTTCTCCCTGGTTGAGGTTCAGATGTTCCTGGGCAGCTCCTGGGGCCGCTCAGGGCTCAGGGCACTCCTGGTGCTGATGGAGCCAACAGGGCTGGGATCAGCTCTGGGGGGGATGGAAAACTCTGGGGTCACTGATGTATCCAGAGTGGAGTTATCCCTGAATTCCCAGTGTGTTCTGTCCCTGAGGGAATGGAGTTATCCCTGAATTCCTGTGCCCAATTCCTGGTGTGTTCTGTCCCTGAATTCCTGAATCCCTGAATTCCTGAATCCCTGAATTCTGAATTCCTGTGCCCAATTCCTGGTGTGTTCTGTTCCTGAGTCACTGGAGTTATCCCTGAATTCCCAGTGTGTTCTGCCCCTGAGAGAATGGAGTTATCCCTGAATTCCTGTGCCCAATTCCCAGTGTGTTCTGTCCTTGAATCCCTGAATCCCTGAATTCCTGAATCCCTGAATTCCTGAATCCCTGAATGCCTGAATTCCTGTGCCCAATTCCCAGTGTGTTCTATCCCTGAATCCCTGAATTCCTGTGCCCCTTATCCCTGTATTTTATTTTATTTTATTTTATTTTATTTTATTTTATTTTATTTTTCCCATAGACAGCTGACACTGAGCACAGCGAGATCCTTTTTTTTTTTTAATTTTCTTTCCCACTTTGCATTTTCCTGCCTTTAAATCTCAGCACAAAGCTGAGCCTTGGGAAGCTGAGAGGAGCTTTCTGGATGTTTTTCCCTGGGATTTTATTTTTTTTTTTTTTTTGCAGGAGAGTTTTCTGCAAGTGCCTCCCTTTTGAGTGACAACACTGGAAAAAAACTGTCAAAGGCTGGGAATTGTGGGGATTGAAATGCCTCAATCCCAAAATTCTGGAATCCCATTCCATGGGCAGGGGCAGCTCCTGGGACATTCCCCTGAGGGATCCTGACTCCCCAGGCAATTGATGGCTGTAAAATAATTCTTTTTTAAATAAAAATCCCTTTTTTTCTCCTAAACGAAGTCCTGACAGGATGAGTTTGTCTTTTTAAGGCCGTGGAGGGATGGAATTTTTGTTTTGCTGTTTGAGAACTCAGAGAAGGGATGTGTTTGATTAAATATTAACAGAATCCTCTCTGAGTTGTAAGAGCTCACTGTGTGTAGTAAAATCAGTAAATTCGGGGTTTTATTGGAGTCACCCAACTCTGAGGACTTTAATTAAAATAATTCTGTGTGTTTTGGGTTGGTTTTATTGGCTTTTTGGAGGTGACATCCCCCATCCCCACAGGAGCTCTCTGCACTTTCTCCTCCAGGTCTCCCAAAGAGAATCTGAAAAGTGACCAAGTTAAATCACCCATCTGTCAGAAATATTTCAATACAAACCGGCACAAAGTAGAATAAAAATACAGATAACGTAATCTAAGAATAAATAAAGTGTTTTGGCAGCAGCCAGAGAAAACTCAAATGCCAGGGAGGGACTGGGGACATTGATCCATATTTTTATTTTCCATCATTATCAGGAGAAAAGGTGGCCGGGATGATTTAAATGGAAATAAGCTGGTGGCATCCTCGGCTGCCCAATGAATTTAGAAAAGCTTCAGCCCAAGGCTCAGCTCCTCTGCCTGCACTGTGGGAATGACAAGCAGGGATTGCTCTGGGAAAAAGATCTGAAAAAAAAAAAACAGAGTTAAATCTTTATAAAATGCACCTGGTTGAGGGTTTTGCTCTGGAGCAGGTGAAATTATGATGTTGGCAATTCCTGTCGGAATTAACTCGAGTTTTATAAACTGGGATTGGGAATTATAATGGATTGGCAATTCCTGTTGGAATTAACTTGAGTTTTGTAAACTGGGATTGGGAATTATAATGTGGGCAATTCCTGTTGGAATTAACTTGGGTTTGGTAAACTGAGATTGGGAATTATAATGTTGGTAATTCCTGTTGGAATTAACTCGAGTTTTGTAAGCTGGGATTGGGAATTATAATGTTGGTGGTTCCTGCCGGAATTAACTCAGGTTTTATGAACTGGGATTGGGAATTATGATGTTGGCAATTCCTGTCAGAATTAACTTGGATTTTGTAAACTGGGATTGGGAATTATAATGTTGGAAATTCCTGTGGGAATTAACTCGGGTTTTGTAAATGGGTTTTGTAAACTGGGATTTGGAATTATAATGTTGGCAATTCCTTCCAGAATTAACTCGGGTTTTGTAAACTGGGATTGGGAATTATAATGGATTGGCAATTCCTGTGGGAATTAACTTGGGTTTTGTAAACTGGGATTTGGAATTATAATGTTGGCAATTCCTATCGGAATTAACTCAGGTTTTGTAAACTGGGATTGGGAATTATAATGTTGGCAATTCCTGCTGGAATTAACTCGGATTTTGTAAACTTTGGGATTTGGAGGATGTTGTATTGACATCCCAAGTGTTGCTGGGAATATCTTGGCTGGAACTCCAGGCAGATCTGGGCACAACCCTCCAGGTTTATTTGGACTATTGATATCTTTGCTTTGGTTTGTAGTTGTCCAAACAATTCAATATTTGATACCTGCTACAGAAAACGTCCATAAAATCCTCATTCAGGGTGAGAATGAGAAATTCCCTCTTTCCCTTCCCTCTGCATTTCAGCTCCAGGCTTGAACTCCTTTTCTGGAGTCACCAGAGCAGGTTGTAAATGGAAATTTGGTGTTTATTTATAAATTGCTGCCAAAAGCCACAAGCCCCGAGGCTCTGGGTGCCTTTACCCAGCCAAGGCTGAATCCAGCAGGTGGGTGGATGGTAAATTTATCCCAGAGTTTTGTCCATGGTTTGTTATTTTTTTTTTTTAATCTGGCTCCAGGCTGTGGCTCTGGACATCCAGCACTCGTTGGGATTGCTCTGGGGAGGAGTCTCAGCCTGAACTAAATGAGCTGAGACAAGGAAAATCCTCCTGTTCTGTCTGGAATGCTCAGGACAAGCAAGGAAAATAGTAAAAAAAAAAAAAAAAAAAAAAAAAAAAAAAAAAAAAAAAAAAAAAAAAAAATTTGTTGTGGCTGAATGAAAAGGATTTTCAGGAATTTTCACTGTGCCAAAGCTGTTCTGTCCACACCTGCAATTCCCAAAACTCTTCTGCTCCCTTCCTTTAGGGAATCCAACCCTTTTTTATTCCCAGAGAGGAACAATTTGTTGCAGCTCTGGTGCCTGATCCCAGTTTACCACGCGGGCGATGAAATCCTCAGGAGAAATTCATTGCTAAGATTGCATAATTGGGCATTAAACTTCTGATTATACTTTCCAAACTCCGGGACTTTGTTAAAAAACCTGACATTCCAAAGCACTGAATTTCAGTGTTTGACAGCTCAGCTGTGAGAGGATTTTTTTTTATTTTTTTACACAGAACATTTGTACCAGAAGAACAGCATGTTAATTGCCTAAAAAAAAAAAAAAAAAAAAAAAAAAAAAAAAAAAACAAAAAAAAACTGGGACAGATTAATCATGGAGCAGGATACTGGGGAGAATGTAGTTCTAGAGCCCTCTGCTGATGGATTTCCTCCTGGAAAGGCTTGGGAAGGGGCTGGGGTGAACATCCCTGAAGGTGGCAATCGGTGACGAGGGCACAGCTTGGATTTGATGATCCTGGAGGGCTTTTCCAGCCTCACTGGGATTCTCCAAGCAGATATTCCTCTTTTCCATGATGTCCCTGAACATTCCATGATGTCCCTGATATTGGAGGTGGAATGTTGGGGTGAGCTCTGTGTGTAGCATTCCATGATGTCCCTGAACATTCCTGCCATTCTCCTGTTCCTTGATATTGGAGGTGGAATGTTGGACTGAGTTGAGAACTGGATTTGGAGGAGGGATTTGCAGCCACAAAATGCTCAATGTTCATTCTGGGTTTTTAATTTGCTGGTAGAAGCAGCAGAAAGGCTTGGGAAGGGTCTGGGGTGAGCATCCCTGGAGGTGACAAGGGCACAGCTTGGATTTGATGATCCTGGGGGGTTTTTCCAGCCTCATTGGGGTTCTCCAAGCAGACATTCTTCCTTTCCATGATGTCCCTGAGCATTCCATAATGTCCCTGATATTGGAGGTGGAATGTTGGGGTGAGCTCTGTGTGCAGCATTCCATGATGTCCCTGAACATTCCTGCCATTCTCCTGTTCATTGATATTGGAGGTGGAATGTTGGGGTGAGCTGAGAACTGGATTTGGAGGAGGAGTTTGCAGCCACAAACTGCTCAATGTTCATTCTGGGTTTTTATTTTGCTGGTAGAAGTGGCTTGGGAAGGGGCTGGAGTGGCCATCCCTGGAGGTGACACTCGGTGACGAGGGCACAGCTTGGATTTGATGATCCTGGAGGGCTTTTCCAGCCTCACTGGGATTCTCCAAGCAGATATTCCTCTTTTCCATTATGTCCCTGAACATTCCTGCCATTCTCCTGCTCTTCGATATTATTGGAGGTGGAATGTTGGGGTGAGCTCTGTGTGCAGCATTCCATGATGTCCCTGAACATTCCTGCCATTCTCCTGTTCCTTGATATTGGAGGTGGAATGTTGGACTGAGCTGAGAACTGGATTTGGAGGAGGAGTTTGCAGCCACAAACTGCTCAATGTTCATTCTGGGTTTTTATTTTGCTGGTAGAAGTGGCTTGGGAAGGGTCTGGAGTGGCCATCCCTGGAGGTGGCACTCGGTGACGAGGGCACAGCTTGAACTTGATGATCCTGGAGGGCTTTTCCAGCCTCATTGGGATTTTCCAGCCATCCAAGCAGATTTTCCATGATGTCCCTGAACATTCCTGCCATTCTCCTGCTCTTTGATATTATTGGAGGTGGAATGTTGGGGTGAGCTCTGGGTGCAGCATTTGGCCCCAGCTGAGAACTGGATTTGGAGGGGGAATTTGCAGCCACAAACTGCTCAATGTTCATTCTTGGGTTTTCACTTTAGAAGTGGCAGAAAGGCTGAGGGAGCTGGGGAAGGGTCCAGAGCCCCAGGAGGGGCTGAGGGAGCTGGGGAAGGGTCTGGAGCCCCAGGAGGGGCTGAGGGAGCTGGGGAAGGGTCTGGAGCCCCAGGAGGGGCTGAGGGAGCTGGGGAAGGGTCTGGAGCCCCAGGAGGGGCTGAGGGAGCTGGGAAGGGGCTCAGCCTGGAGAAAAGGAGGCTCAGGGGGGACCTTGTGGCTCTGCACAAGTCCCTGCCAGGAGCGGACAGCCGGGGGGGATTTGGGATCTGCTCCCAGGGAACAGGGACAGGAGGAGAGGGAACGGCCTCAGGCTGGGCCAGGGGAGGCTCAGGGTGGATCCCAGCAGGAATTTCCCCATGGAAAGGGAGCTCAGGCCTTGGCAGTGCCCAGAAGGGTTTGGATCCCCATCCCTGGGGGTGCTCAGGGAATGTGTGGATGCGGCACTTGGGGACCTGCCCGGGGCTGCTGGGTGACAGCAGAACTCGCAGATCTGAAAGATCTTTTCCAACCTTAACAATTCCAGGATTCTGTGACTCCCCCCCTGTGCCAGAGGACCAGCTCTCGCTGTGGGTCACAATTGTCACTTTTAGTCTCCCCTCCCTGTCCTGGCTGCAGTTTGTGGCTCCCATTCCCTCCCTGGCCCTGCCAGCTCAGCACAATCCCCCACCTCCCCTGCTGCAACCCTGCCTGAGCTGCTTCATAATCATAATTAAACTGATTAAAGTGTCAGGAATAATGCAGCTGGATTGTGATGGAAAAAATAATTGAGGATTCTTCAAGATCCTCAGGTGAGGGAGAAACCCAGAAATTCTGTTGTTCCCGCTTAAATCCCAATTTGTTCCCCTGGTGCCTTCAGCAGGTAAATGATGTTTTTTCTCTGCTGTTCCTTTGGAGAGAACTCGCAGCCATTGCTCCATAAAGGCATCAAATAAAGCCCATTTCACCCCGAATTTCACAGCACATAATCCCCTGAAACGGGAGGATTATTCCACATAAAAGCCGCGATGCATCAAAGATCCAGAGCGGAAATGTAAATTCCCTGATTTCCAGACACCACAATTCCCCAAGAGACACATCTCCTGGTTTTTTTGTTTTTTTGGGATCCTCTCCTGCTGGAATGATCCCTGCTGGGATCTTCTCCTGCAGGCTGAGCTGTCACAGCCATTGGAATTTCCAGCAATAATTAATTTTCGACGCGTGCCGCTAATTGTGCGACGAATTTACCGGAATTCCGTCACTTCCATAAAAAAAGATCCAGAGTGTTTTTTCCTTGAGGTTGTGCAGGAATTGTCTGTAGGGAAGAGCAGGACACGGATTTTTTTGATGATCAAACCAACCCCCAACAGCTGCTTTTCGTGTCATCGAAATCTTTTTACAATTGGAGTCATCGTCACTTGGGATTATCCAAAACTATTTACTCAGGAAAACTCCTTTAGGAAGGAAATAACTGGGAATTTCAAGGCAGGAAATTGGGAATTTCAAGGAAGGAAATTAGGAATTTCAAGGCAAGGCCAATAGTAACCTTTGGAATCAATGAGTGTCTTATCAGAAAAGATAAATATTTCCCTTTATATCCCAAAGGTGTGAGGTCTGGGCGTTCAAAATTCTGGTGCTTTGGCAGAAATAATTCTTCAATTTCACATTTTTTCCTGCATTTTCGCAGCTCTCCAGGTGCTCAGGTCTCCAGGGACCTCCCAGGACTTGCAGCAAAACCAGGGAAAGTTCCCCTCATTAACATTCCCGGGAGACAAAAGCTGAAATCTGATTTTCCGTGCTCGGTTATTTTATTTGAGGATTAGCCAGATCTGAGCGTGAACCTGAACAGGGCCCATTGTAATGGGGGCAATAATGAAGGGAATTCAATTATCAGCGTTAAATGGCGTTTCTGGGGGAGATATTGCTGCTTATCCTGGGATTTCCGTGCAGGAAAACAATTGAGATAATATTGCACACCCTTCTCTCTCTTTGATAAAACCAATTCCCCTTTGGAAAGTCCTTAATAATTCTGTTATTGTGACTTTAGAGCCAGAGCTCCTTAATCTTTCGGGAAGGTTAATGAAGATTATTGGCAATGGCTGCTACAACCTGAATAAATCCCTGATTTTGCATTTCTAATTAGGGACAGAACAGGGACTTTCCTGCTCAGTGGGGAAGTTTGGGAGAAAATGATTTTAAAGAAAATGGGGGGAAGTGTAACTGGGATAAATTGGAGCAAATTCCAGTGGAGAATCCCAGGATTCCTGAGGCTGGAAAATCCTTCCAAGATCGTTGATCCAACCTGTGACTGATCTCCTCTGATGGTTTTTTGGGACATCAAAGCTCATCCCATCCCATCCCCATGGCAGGGACACCTTTCACTGTCCCAGGGTGTTCCAGCCTGGCCTTGGGCACTGCCAGGGATCCAGGGGCAGCCACAGCAAAGCTGGGAATTGTATTCCAGCCCCTCCCCACCCTCCCATAGGGGAACTCTTCCATCCATCCCTCTCTCCATCCATCCCTCCATCCATCCATCCATCCCTCCATCCCTCCATCCATCCATCCATCCATCCCTCCATCCATCCATCCCTCCATCCCTCCATCCATCCCTCCATCCATCCATCCATCCATCCATCCATCCATCCATCCCTCCATCCATCCATCCATCCATCCATCCATCCCTCCATCCATCCATCCATCCCTCCATCCATCCATCCATCCATCCATCCATCCATCCATCCATCCATCCATCCCTCCATCCATCCCTCCATCCATCCATCCATCCATCCATCCATCCATCCATCCATCCATCCATCCCTCCATCCATCCATCCATCCATCCATCCATCCATCCATCCATCCCTCCATCCATCCATCCATCCCTCCATCCATCCATCCCTCCACCCATCCAGCAGCTCCAGCTCCTCCCAGTGCTGGGGCAGCTCTTCAGGTGAGTCTCACCTGGGCACAGGGGCAGGATCCAGGCTTGGAATTCTCCTTTCCCAGCTGGAAATCTCCCAGATTTTTCAGGGAGGGCAATGCTGCTGCTCAGGCAGAGATTCAGCAGATTCCACCTCACCAAAGGCCTTTTCTGAAGGGGAAAACTCGCCCTGATCTTTTCCAGCTTTTTGATGTTTGCAGTTTTGTAGCGGAGTTTCTCACAGATTTTTATGTAAACAAAAGTGATGTCATTAAAACTGTTTTTTTAATGTTTATTATTTTTCTCCCAAGGAGGGACAATTGATAAACTTCTAGTCTGACCAGTGTGGTTGGAGAGGTGACAACCTCATTGTCCAATCCATGATCATTGTCCAAAATCTATATAAACCCATGTAAAAAAAAATAATTTTCCTTCTTTTTGCACTTGACAGCTTAACTATGAACATGCTGTTCATTTTGTGTCCTGTAGCAATAGGAAAATGGGAAGGAAATTCAAAATAACAGCCAGGACTGATGTCAGAGCTTACATAAAACACAACTCCCTTGTCAAAAATACAGGATTACAGCTGGAGACAAAAAATTTGGGATGAGGAGCCCCAGGTAGAGTCAGTGAGAATTACACAACCCACAGAGCAGAGAAACAAAAGTGCTAAAAACTCCCCCCAAAAAAACACCCTAAAAACTCAGAGAAAAGGTGAGCAGCCAATCTGAAACCCAAAATCTGGCTGAGGAGGTGGCAGAGCTGTGGGAAGGCCCCACGTGGTTGGAGATGCAGAGAAAACCTTTCCCCGTTCCTTCAAAGCCCCGAATTATTAACGGGGTTGTGTCTCTGATGGGAACGTGGGGCTGGAGATGAGGAGGGCTCCCAGAGCTTTGAAGTTCCCTAATTATTGCGGTGACCCAGACTTGCAACTGGGCACCGTGGAAATCAGCCAGGCAGCCCACAGAATTAATTAAAAGGGAAGGAAGGGAATAAAAGTGAATGTCTGGCCAGTGCCAGGAGAAATATCCGTGGGGAAAAGGCTTTGGGATGAAAAAAAATTGAGGGTTGTTTTATTTTTTTAATTCCGAATTTAAGATCAGCTTTGTTCCATTTCTTATTTGTACTCCCTGTTATCAAAGCTTTTTTTTTTTTTTTTTTTTTTTTTTTTTTTTTTTTTTTTTGGCAGAGAAAATGTAAATTCTGGGGTGTTGGAATAAACTGGGAAATTCCCAGTGCCTTCCCTAAAGTCAGGAATACCTGCCAGGAATCCTTGAAAATGCTCCAGGAAGGGCTCCTGCTTCCCAAATCAGCCTTTTGTGGGATTTGGGGAAAAGAGGGATGTGCTTTAAAGGAACTGAGATTTAGATTGGATTCTTTATTGAGGGTTTAGATGGGACACTGGGAAGGAATTCCCTGTTAATGGTGTTGATTGTGCTGCTAATCAGAGAAAAGAGAGCAGGAAAACCATCCCTTGTGT
Source organism: Zosterops lateralis (assembly GCF_965231275.1). Taxonomy (NCBI): domain Eukaryota; kingdom Metazoa; phylum Chordata; class Aves; order Passeriformes; family Zosteropidae; genus Zosterops; species Zosterops lateralis. Next base: position 962,147 of record NC_139769.1, read on the forward strand.
GACAGAGGAGGCACCGCAGAGGATTCCCTGCTGCTCTGGAAATAATCCAGAGATTATTTGGAAATAATTAATCTGGAAATGATCCCCATTTTCTGAACCCTCCACTGCTCACTCCAGCCCTGCCACGCTGCCATCCACAGCTCCAAGGTCAGGATTTGCAGCATTTCTCAGGAATTTCTGTCCAGCTCTGCCAGATCCCTGCAACGGGGATTTCTCAGAGTTTTCTGAATGAAATTGGAAGAGCAGGAGGGGTTTGATGTTTGCTGCCAGCTCAGGTTGGTCCCTAAAAACCCAGAACCTGCTGGTTTTGGCCCTGGTTGAGTTTTGGCTCTGGATATTCACTTCAACAACTCCCTGAGATCCCCACACTTCCCTGAAATGTTCCACAGAAAATTAGTGTGGGAGAAAAATTAAACCCGTCATTAACATCATTTTCGGGACTTGGGACTTCCTGAGCAGCATCTCCCAGGCTGCTCCAGCCTGGCCTTGGACGTTTCCAGGGATCCAGGGGCAGCTTCTCTGGGAATTCCATCCCAGCATCTTCCCCACCTCCCAGCCAGGAATTCCTTCCCAATACCCCAATACCTCAATACCCCACTATCCCAATATCCCAATACCCCAATATCCCAATACCCCAATACACCAATATCCCAACATCCCAATATCCCAACATCCCAATATCCCAATACCTCAACATCCCAATACCCCAATATCCCCATACCCCAAAATCCCAACACCCCAATACCCTAATATCCCAACACCCCAGTATCCCAACATACCAACATCTCAACATCCCAATATCCCAATACTCCAATACCCCCATATCCCAATACCCCAATACCTCAATATCCCAACATCCCAATACCCCAATATCCCAACATCCCTCCCCTCTGGATTCCTCTCCTCATGTCCAGCCCCATTACAGAGAATAAACCTTTTCAGCTGAAAAAAACCCCAAAACGTTCTGTCCTTCGTCCCGTTGTTCCAAGACATTTGGGCATGTTGGAGTTGGGATGTTCCATCCCTGGGTGAAGCTGCAGCAGTTTCCTCTGTCTCTCCAGCAGACGAGTTAAATGACTTCTGATGAACAGGGATTAGTGTTTTCTCCTGCACAAAAGATCCGCGAATCGGGAAGGGATTGTATTTTATTGTAATTGATTCCCATAAAGCTCCTGCCTGCCTCAGATGAAGGAGTTTCTTTATAAGACAATCAGCTGCAGGAGCTGATAATGAGCTGCCTGCTGGAGCTGAAAAGGAGCAGGTTATTTTATGCTGCTTCCCTCGTTTATCTGTCTTTATTCGAGAAATAATCTGATTTTTTTGAGCTCTTTTGGAGGGCCTGATCTTGCTGTGTAACGTGTAATGTGGGGGCAACGACCTCAGGACTCAGCTGTGGGGGATTTTAGTTATTTAATGGGGGAAAACACCAAATTCTGGCGTTTCCAGGGGGAGTGGAAGAGGGATGAGGAATCCCTTGCAGGGATTAAGGAGGGGATGGAGCTGCCCTGTCCCTGACTCAGCTCACTCCTTTTCCAGGAGCCACCACCAGCACCAAGGAAAGGATCTCTGAACGTCAGGAGACAACAAAATATAGGAAAAAAAAAAAAAAAAAAAAAAAAGTGTCATTACCAAAGCTGGAATTAGTCCAGGGTAGGAATTAATAACGCTGAAATTAATAAAAGGGTTTAATTACCACCAGCCCACAGGGTGTGAAATTCTTCTCCTTCCAATCATGGCCCAGGTCCTTCCATTCCAACCTTATTTTGCTTTATTTGGACTAATTTAGTGCTTTTTTTTTTCCTAAATATAACTCAAAAACCTTGGAAGTGGTTTGGAAAATGGGAGTTGAAGGCTGAGCCCTCCTTGCCTTTGTGGTAAAAATATTTCAGGCCTGCCTGGTTTATCCAAAATGTTGAAATAACTCCTCAGGGTGTCCAGGATGGATTTGGGGATTGTTTGACGTGTTCCAAATCTGCTTTTGGGGTGTTGCCTCTGCCCCAAAACGGTTTTGTCCCAGTGACAAGGAGTAGGTTAAAGTTACTCACTGAGTAAAGTTACTCACTGAGTGAGGGAGGGTCTGCCCCACCGGGATTGAGGGTGGGAGAAGTTTGGGAAAACTTCCTGGATGTGTCTTTTAGCACAGGAAAATAAAAGGATTTTACTAAAATTTTCAGCTAAATTTTAGCAAAATCTGCTAAACTTTGCTGCATTTCTCCTCTTGGAGCTTCCAGCAGAGCACGGGAAGAGCAGGGATGGTTTGGGATTCCTCTGGGGCCAAGGATTCCATTCCTGCTCCCCTCAGTGGGGGCTGTGCTGGTGTGGGGGATCCAGGGAAAACACCCAATTCCCACAGGAATCAGCCTCAGATCTGCTTCAATCCAATTCATCCCGTCAATAACAGATTGCAGATTCCTCAGTGCTCATCTGTAGGAATTGTTGAACCACTAATTCGGGTTGTTTTCCTATGGGTTGTCCCGTTAATCATTTGGGATCCTGTTCTAATTACCCCTCCTAATTACCACGGTGGGAAATGGATTTACAGAGGATTCCCAAAACCTGGCAGAGCTCACACAGCCTTGTGTGCGAACTCTGAGATAAGAAATGGTGATTTAGAAACGCCACGGGATGGGACAGACATCGCTGGGAGAGAAATGGAACTGGAAACGAGTTTCCAATGATGGCCTTGCAAATAAGACTGGATATTTTGGAGAAATAAAAGTGTGAAAGGTGCATTGTAGCAGGACCCAGGAGGGGTGATTTTAGATGTTTGGCTTTAAGGCATCGTGTGGCAAAAGCTGATAAGCCAAAAAAAAGGTTTATAATGATTTATAATTAGGAAATGGTTTGGCTTCTGACTGTGATGGCGTGGATTGTAACACCTGTATTGTCTCACCCTTCACATGAGACTGAAAATGGAATAAAAGTCTTTAAAACCCTCTGAGTTGCCCCATCTCTGGGTCAGAAAAGGGCTTAATCTGACAAACAACCCTTGCTTTGGCCGTTCTTGCTTTTCCTAGACTTTGTTTTGGTGCATGACCACAGTTGGTGGGTTTAGATCTTTTCAATAAGAACAAGTTCCCGTGGGCCAGGCACCGGCCTTGGCTCTGCTTTCCATGGATGTGTTTGGATTTTGTGGCTTCTGATGCCTCATTTTCCCATTAAATCCAAGCTCGTGCCTGGGCTTGGTGCATTCCCTTCCATCCCAGAGTGGGGAAAAGCTTCAGGGTCCAGTTTTTCTCCTCCCACTCCAAATCCCACCTTTCCCCTCCGGAGACGCGCCGCAAACCGCGCTCACCGCGCTCTCCATAAATCCCTTTAAAAAACCAATTTTTAACCAACTTCAACCCAAAAAACAATTCCCAAAACCACTCCCTCGAGCTCCTGCTGTTGTCAGAATCCCATTTTTATTTTTCCCTCCCTTTTTTCCCCCCCTCCCAGTATGCTGCTTGGAGATGACCAGCAAAAGGAAGCTGATCGGGCGCCTGGTGCCGTGCCGGTGTTTCCGCGGCGAGGAGGAAATCGTCTCCGTGCTGGATTATTCCCACTGCGGCCTGCAGCAGGTGCCAAAGGAGGTTTTCAACTTCGAGAGGACCCTGGAGGAGCTTTACCTCGACGCCAACCAGATTGAGGAGCTTCCCAAGGTAAGGTGTCCAAGCTTTCCCGCGTTGTTGGGAAAGACGCCACAGGAAGGATTTATGGATATGATTTTATGGTAAGAAATGCTGGAGATATGAAAGCTGTGAGTGAAATAGAAATGAAATCCAGCTTTGAGATGTGATCATGGCAGGCAGGAAGACGGGGATGAGCTGGAGATGGGTTGAAAAGACAAGAAGACAAAAGACTCAGGAACGTTGCCTTTCCACCCTGCAAAGACATCCGGGAACAAGGGCATGAGAAAGGAGTCTGTAGAGTTTAGAATATAAAATGACATGGTGATGTAGTAGTTCTTACAGGCTGCAGGCAAAGTCTGTAGGTTTTGTATCTCACACCGGTTGGTCAATGTGAATTAGAATATTCAACACAAAAAGAGATGGAATGGATTGGAACAAGGTGATTGCCCTTTTACCCTCTTGGCTCTCTTGCCCTCTTCTCTTACCTCTCTCTCCCCTCACTTGCTCCTGTTTTCTCCCCACGTTTTTCCCCTGCTCCTGCCCCGTTTTTCCCCCTGAGCTCTCTTCTCTCTCTCTCTCCCCATTCTCTCTTTAGGGCTTTGCTCCAGCCCAGGCTGGTGGCTGAAGGCAAAGCCCTCTTTACCCACCACCCTTGGAATAATAAACCCCCGTGTCTCTAGAACATCTCAGCTCTGCAGAGTTCCTTGTCCCACCATCCACGGAAAATTTCTACACCACGTCCTGCTGGGGGTGCCAGGGGAAGGCTGGGATGTGTGTCTGGCTCTGGGAGTGCTGGAGATGAGGGGGACTCCAGGGATGTTCCTTGGGATTGGGGCAGGATTGGGAGGAGTAGGGACTCCTGCTCCTTCTCCACAGCACAGGAATGGGGCAGCTGGGGGGCTGAAAGTGGGGAAAACGGTTCTCCAAAGGAAATGGAGATTCCTGTGGGATCCTGTACTTTGGATCCTCTCTGTCCCTGATTTTCAAAGGAAACTCTCCTTCAGGATCAGCCCTTTATCCCTGTGGGATATTCATAGGAATTCCAATGTTCCCTGTGTCAGGATCAGTCCCTTATCCCTGGGGTCATTCCTGGGAATTCCAGTCCTGTCCCCTCTGTCACAACCAGCCCCTTATCCCTGTAGGATATTCCTGGGAATTCCAATCCTGTCCTCTCTGTCACAACCAGCCCATTATCCCTGTGGGACATTCCTGGGAATCCCATTCCTGTCCTCTCTATCAGGATCAGCCCTTTATCCCTGTGGGACATTCCTGGGAATTCCATTCCTGTCCCCTCTGTCACAACCAGTCCTTTATCCCTCTGGGATATTCCTGGGAAGTGCCACCATCCAAGCAGGAGTCTCATAACTGCCCTGAGATCATCCAAGTCATCCTTCCCGTGTAAAACTCCCCATCTGGAATCTTCCAGCCCCTTCTCCTGCTGATCAATATTTGCTATGAGGAATTAAAAAGTTCCCCATTCAACCAAAATGTTCTGGAAACAAAGGAGGGAAAGGTGGGAAAAGCAATTAATGGCAGGTGCTGGCTCCATAATGAGGCGTGAAGGGATGGGATCCAGGCCTTAATGGGATTTTTCTCCACACTGATGGAAGAGGCTTACGAATCTTTAATTAAACATCGCCCCAGCCTCCATCATCTCACAGCAAATTTCCCGTTTGTGCTGCGCAGAGACTTTGTAAAAATTCCATTTACAAGAGAACAAAATGGGCTTTTTTCCACACCCTTTGCTGGGGTGTGATGGTGCATTGCTGGGCTCCACGGAGGAATTCTGCACAGATGGTGGGGCAGGGCAGCCAAAATCCCGTTATTTTCATGGAAAAAATGCTGTGGAGAGTTGTCTGAGCTCTCCTGGAGACACAGCACAGAAACTGGGTTCTGTCCCCAGAAATCCCAAATGGATCCTGGGGAAAACCTGCTCAGGATGCCCTGAGGTGTCTTCCTTTCCTTTCCTTTCCTTTCCTTTCCTTTCCTTTCCTTTCCTTTCCTTTCCTTTCCTTTCCTTTCCTTTCCTTTCCTTTCCTTTCCTTTCCTTTCCTTTCCTTTCCTTTCCTTTCCTTTCCTTTCCTTTCCTTTCCTTTCCTTTCCTTTCCTTTCCTTTCCTTTCCTTTCCTTTCCTTTCCTTTCCTTTCCTTTCCTTTCCTTTCCTTTCCTTTCCTTTCCTTTCCTTTCCTTTCCTTTCCTTTCCTTTCCTTTCCTTTCCTTTCCTTTCCTTTCCTTCTTTCTCTTTTCCTTCTCTTTCCCTCTTAATATTTTTTCTCCTTCTTCCTCTCCTTCTCTTTCCCTCTCATTCTTCCTCCTCCTCCTCCTCCTCCTCCTCATAATAATAATAATAATAATAATAATAATAATAATAATAATAATTTCCCTTTCTTCTCCTTCTGCTCCTGAGGAATATTGGAAGTCTCTCATTTAAGGAGGGATTTTGGGGATATTTGGGTTGGGCCACTTGGAATCATCCAAGTGTTCCAGACTTGAAGGAAAACAAATACATCAGAGAAGATGCCATAATCCTGTATGGGAAAAAAAAAATGAGGATCAAAATGCTAAAAATGGGATGAAGGCGATAATTTTCATTGGGAGTAAATCGAGTTTAACATAATCTTGGCCGTGTGGAAGAGAAGATTAATGGCGGCGTTAATGGCACTCATCGGGTTTTGTCTTGAGCCTTTATTAATTGTTACCAGGAATTCAACAGCTGAAATAATTCCTTTATCAAATTTTCTGCTCGAGGTGTTTTTGCTGCACAGCTCAAGGGGTTTTATTTTTTTTTTTTTTCATCACTGAATTAATATTTCAGGAGAGAAAATGCATTTTTTCCCCCCAGTGAAACTGGCACTGTATTACTTAACATGAACTTTTGTGTTGTACATTAAATTCTTCCATTCTCTCCTCCCTCTGTAAATGGGATTTCAAAGAATTTCTTCCAGAGGAAATTTCTGGTCATTTTCTGGGGTTTTTTTGCCAAATATTCTGTGCTCTTGGTATTACAAAATTCTTTTGAATCAAAATTTTTGATCATGTTTTATTATTTACTGAGGAAAGTTAAGTCCAGCTTTAGTTTCATGTGATGCTCTAGAACCCAGTAAATTAAATTATTTTACATTGATCTCTTGCCTTAAACTCATTCTACCTGATTTTATTTTTATTTTTTTACTTTCCATTTTAGGTATCATCATGATGATTTTTAATTCTTCATTTCTTGTACTTCTCTGTTTTTTACAAGATGACTTTAAGTTTTTTATTCTTGTTTTTTGCTATACTCAGCCAAGTCTTTTTTATCCTCTTTGACTTTGACTTCATTCTCCTGCTGCAAAAAAAAAAAAAAAAAAAAATCCTTTCTTTGTATGAGTCAAATGAATTGATGACTAATAAAGGGAAAATTGATCTGGATGAGAGTGGAGTCATTGGAATCAGCATCCAGAAAAACATGAGTGGGATGGAATTCTCCCCAGAGGTGCAGAACAAAACCCTGATTTTATAACTCTGAGCTCGGCAGCATCACTTGGATTTGGTCTGGGAGGAATTAAAGTCGTGCACGGACAGAGGGAACGATGATTCCAACAAAAATCCTGATGGGCAGGGGAGCTCTGGAAACTGGGAAAAAAAAATCTGTTAAACATCCAGTGGGTGAAAAAAATCCAATTTTTGGGGATGTCATTTGCACATTCCATGTCTCACATTCCTTCTGGTGGAACAGCATTTCATAAAATCATTCCAGAGGGAAAAAATTTTAATTTAATTTCTCCCTCCAGCACTTCCAAAGCTTTGGGTGTGTCCAGGTGGGGTCAGGAGGATTTCTGAGCCCTTCTCAGCTCCCAAAGGAATTCCTGGTGAAAACTGGGAATCCACTTCCATAAAATTGGAATTTGATGGAAGAAATAGAACTGAGTCCTGACTTTTGGGGCAGAGATTTCAAGAAAGAATACATTTGGATAATGCCAAAGCCTTTTTGGATCTTGAGGATAATTATTTAATCTGAATGCAGTCGCGGTATTGCAAAATCTGCCGTGGAAATTTAATTATGGAATCAATTATTTTCATTTACAAAAATTCAGGAATCTTTACGACAAATACGAAATACATCAATGAACATGAATTCTATGTAATGATATCAAAAATCCAAGATATTAATTGCAATGAATTGACAGGTTTTGACTTTCTTTGTACATTTCTGCTTCACACGACCCGTTTTTCTCATCCCTGACAACTGTGGGAATCCCTTCTCAAAAAACCCACTGTGGGGATTAAATCCTGCCGTGGCCAATGGCAGGATTGTCCTGTTTGGTGTGTCAATAACCCAAATGGATTTTATTTTATTTTATTTTATTTTATTTTATTTTATTCCCCACCAACAGCAACTGTTCAACTGCCAAGCTCTACGGAAGTTGAGCATCCCCGACAACGACCTCTCCAGCCTCCCGACCTCCATCGCCAGCCTGGTCAACCTCCGCGAGCTCGACATCAGCAAGAACGGTGAGGCCTCCAAATCACCTCTAAATGAGCTCCAAATCTTCACCATTCCCCCCAAAAAAATTGGGAGTGGGATGAAGTTGTTTACCCCTCGCGATGAAGAAATTCACGCTCTGTCTCCGGTTTCCCGCCTGGCACTTTTGGGGAGGAGCTTTGGGAATCCTGCTCTGGTTTTTTCCATAAAAAACTGAGTTTTCTTCAGCTTTCTGTGCTCTGAGGGTTTCTGCCCAGCTGGGGATGGGAATGTGAGGCCTGAGGAATGTCAGGAATATCCCAATTCCAAACGGGTTTAGGGGTCTCTGGGCTCTTGTGTGGTCAAAATCTAAACAATTCCCAGGATTTATTTGGATTGATTTGCTGCTGTGCATTCCCAGTTCTGCATTTTCCTAAAAACCTTTGCTGTCTGAGCTCGAAGGTCTTTGTTTTTAAAAATGAAGTTTAGGAACTTGTGGACATGTTGGGAAATTTCCCGTCAGTGGAGACTCTGAGGATCCTGCGAGAGAAAAGCAGTTTGGGAAGGGATGAAGCCACAAATCTCAGCACTAATTTGATTACTGTTAATTCTAGGACATCCCATAAATCAATCATTAGCTGAAAAGTTATAATTTTGTATTTTTGTGTATTTATTTCGGGTTTGAGCATCACTTTTGGGATGATAATTCCAAACTGTGTTTCCTTCCTTCTCAAACTGAACTCTGAGCTGAAAACCCCAATGAAACATTTATGAACAAAGCAGGCTGAAGAGTTTTTGCCCAGAAAATATTTTCCTGGATCTACTAAATATTTTTCTGTATCTAATATTCTTCATTTATTTATTATTATTTTTAGGAATCCAAGATTTCCCAGAAAACATTAAGTGCTGTAAGTGTTTAACGATCATCGAGGCCAGCGTCAACCCCGTGTCCAAGTGAGTACCAGGAGCTCCTTTGGCTCATTCCAGGGGCACAAAAATGTGCTCAACGTCAGCTCAGAGTTCAGGGCTTTGTGTCCAGACCCTTTTTTTGAATGTTTTTCTAATTGTTTTAACCCCTGGGTGGTGGGTTTATCTGAGATCTGAGAACTCTGTGCTGGGCACTCTCTAAAAACAGGGGGTGAGGCTTCACTTTGCCAGAATTTATTCTTTATTCCTTCCAAAAATCCTGCAAAAAACAGCAACAAAAGATGTGTTGTAAATCCAGGGTTTTTACAAAGCGGAATGAAGGGGAGAAAGGGTGAAATGTTTGAATGTTTTGGTTTTAAAAAAATGTAGAGAGAAAGAAAGAGGGAGAGGGAGGAAGAATGAGGGGGAAAGAGAAGGAGGGGAAGAAGGAAGAGAAAAAAATATTAAGAGGAAAAGGGAAAGGAAGGGAAGGGAAGGGAAGGGAAGGGAAGGGAAGGGAAGGGAAGGGAAGGGAAGGGAAGGGAAGGGAAGGGAAGGGAAGGGAAGGGAAGGGAAGGGAAGGGAAGGGAAGGGAAGGGAAGGGAAGGGAAGGGAAGGGAAGGGAAGGGAAGGGAAGGGAAGGGAAGGGAAGGGAAGGGAAGGGAAGGGAAGGGAAGGGAAGGGAAGGGAAGGGAAGGGAAGGGAAGGGAAGGGAAGGGAAGGGAAGGGAAGGGAAGGGAAGGGAAGGGAAGGGAAGGGAAGGGAAGGGAAGGGAAGGGAAGGGAAGGGAAGGGAAGGGAAGGGAAGGGAAGGGAAGGGAAGGGAAGGGAAGGGAAGGGAAGGGAAGGGAAGGGAAGGGAAGGGAAGGGAAGGGAAGGGAAGGGAAGGGAAGGGAAGGGAAGGGAAGGGAAGGGAAGGGAAGGGAAGGGAAGGGAAGGGAAGGGAAGGGAAGGGAAGGGAAGGGAAGGGAAGGGAAGGGAAGGGAAGGGAAGGGAAGGGAAGGGAAGGGAAGGGAAGGGAAGGGAAGGGAAGGGAAGGGAAGGGAAGGGAAGGGAAGGGAAGGGAAGGGAAGGGAAGGGAAGGAAAGGAAAGGAAAGGAAAGGAAAGGAAAGGAAAGGAAAGGAAAGGAAAGGAAAGGAAAGGAAAGGAAAGGAAAGGAAAGGAAAGGAAAGGAAAGGAAAGGAAAGGAAAGGAAAGGAAGAGAAAGAAACACCTTGGGTTTAAATCCCTCAAGCAGGAAGGGAGAAAATTCTGCTCTCCCCTGAATGTGCCTCTGCATTTCCTGTCTGGAGCAATGCAGGGGAGATGGGAACAGGCAAAAAAAAAAGTCTGTTAAAAGTGAGTTCTTCAGGAGAATTTGGGTAGAAGAGGAAGGTGAGAGAGAAAGTCACCTTTCTGCTGCTAAATATACATTGTTATTATCCCCATGGCAACTCGGGGGGAGCATTAAGGTTTGCTGTGTTTTTTTAGGCTGCCAGATGGCTTCACACAACTTCTAAATCTGACCCAGCTCTATCTCAATGATGCCTTTTTGGAGTTTCTTCCAGCTAACTTTGGAAGGTAAGAATGAGTCACCGCAGCACATTCCTGTTGGTTTGAACCCGGCTCGGGCTCCCAGATCAAAGCTTGGAAAAATAAACCCCCAAAAAATTCAGAGATTTTTGGTTTCTCAGCCCTGGGGTTTGGGAGAGTGAGGGTTGTGTCAGGGGTGAGATGGGTTGGGCAGTTTGGGGAAAGGTGTGGGAAAATAAAAAGGTGAAGTTCACTTTGTTCTTAAGAAGTTTAATAAAAAGACAATTAGGAGACAGAATAAAGGAAATGTTTATGGTGGGGTGCTTGGCATTCACGTCACCATCTCCCACAGACCCTCATGGATTATCCAGACTTCCCTTTGAGTTTAGGTGGGTTTTTATTTGGTTTATTTCTCCTTTGGCTCCATCCTGCAGTCCCCACTCCCCGATAAAGGAGAGGCAACAAATCCTTCCTTGGGGGTTCTGGTGTCTTCACCTGGATGGGATAATCCAAAAATGTGAAGGATTTTCTGATTATCCTTACCATTCTCTGAGTTACAAAATGGATTTTGACCATTCTCTGAGTTAGATACAAAGAGCGTTTTATACAAAGTTTTTTTAACATTATACATACAGCATTTATTTGTTCATTATTTCTTTTAATTATTTTTAATTTATTTTATTGTTTATTTTCTTTATTTTAATTTGATTTTATTTATTTTAATTCGTTGTTTCTTTTATTTATTTTTTTTATTTTTTCGGTTTTTTTATTTTAGTTTGATTTTTATTTCTTTTTAATTCATTATTTCTTTTATTAATTTTTATTTCATTCATTTTTTGTTATTATTATTGTTCATTTTATTAATTTTTTATTATTTTCATTTATTTTAGTTCATTATTTTCATTTATTTTAGTTCATTATTTCTTTTATTTATTTTGTATTATTTTTATTTATTTTGTATTATTTTTATTTATTTTATAGTTTATTTTATTTAATTTGATTTTTATTTTAATTCATTATTTCTTTTATTTATTTTGTATTATTTTTATTTATTTTATCATTTATTTATTTATTTTAATTTCATTCTTATTTAATTTTAATTCATTATTTCTTTTATTTATTTTTTATTTTATTTATTTTTATTTTATTATTTTTATTTCTTTTTAATTCATTGTTTCTTTTATTTCTTTTTTATTTTATTTCTTTTTTATTTTATTATTTTTATTTTGATTTCCTGCATTTGCCTTGCTGGAGCCATGAATAAAATGAATGAAAATAAAATGAATGAAAATAAAATGAATGAAAATAAAAATGAATAAAATTAATTTAAAATCCCTGTGAAAACCTGAGAGATGTCAGAGCTTTTCAGGAGAATTCAAATAAGTTCAGACATTACATGGAATTATTTCTCTCTGATTTTTATACCAGATCCAGCCCCATAAAAAATAGACATTGAATAATTTTTTGCATAAAACAAATTTCTTAAAATTAAAATAAAATAATTTCAAACCATTCTGATGGACTCTTTGAACACACTAATTATTTTCTCTCCCATTTCCAGACTCGTCAAATTGCGAATTTTGGAGTTGAGAGAAAACCACTTGAAAACTTTACCAAAGTAAGTGCTGGAATTATTTACTTTTATTCACTTGGAATTTCCCCAAATGCCAAAGGTTTGGATTGGCAGCGATGGAGTGGGGACTCTTCTGTGATAAATTATTTTATTTTCCATTTATAAATGAAATTCTACAGATGATTTTTTAGCAAAAAATAATAATAATAATAATAAAATTAATGATTCCATGATACGAGAGAAGATGGACAATGGCTCGTCAGTTGAGTGCAACTCAAAAGCCAAAATTTGACATTTTAAGACAAATATCTGCTATTTTAAGATAAATATCTGATATTTTAAGATAAACATCTGCTATTTTAAGATATTTTTTGGGGGGTAGGAATAGCCCCAGTCCTAAATATTCATTTCTCTTCACGCTCAACAAACTCGACGCTCCAAAACTGAATTTTATTTTAACCTCCTGTTAAAGCCATCAGAAATATTCAGGAATATCTCTGGGTTTTTGGTGGTTTTTTAAGTTTAGCTCAGGAAAAATCTGGAATCTCCTGGAATTTTCCAAAAATCTCGGAGTAAAATCCAGCCCAGGGCAGAGAAAAAACACTTTCCCAAAGTTCTCTTTGGGATTTCTTCCCAAAGTCATCAGGAAAATGGAAGGATTTTGGATTTTCAGGGCCCTCCCTTGGAGCTGGTGAGTCACTGGAGGGAAGAGAAAATCCCTGGATTTGCTGTTCTCACCCTCTGACTCATCAGCTCCCGATAAAGTCGTGGATCTTTGGGAATTTTTTTGGCAGCAGGAATTGGTTTCCAGACGTCCAATGGATGGTTTCCAAAGGAGAGGAAAAATATATTTTAAAAAAGGGTTTTTTCTTGGATTTTGGGATTAATTTGTGAGAAGGAAAAGTTGCAGCCCTCAAAAAAATGGGAATTCTGAAGGGAGCGCGGTCAGAATTTGGGATTTGAGGTGGAAAGTCAAGTCAAAATTTGGGATTTAATGTGGAAAGTCGAGTCAAAAATTGGGGTTTAAGGTGCAAAGTCAAGTCAGAATTTGGGATTTAAGGTGTGAAGTCGTGTCAAAATTTGGGATTTAACGTGCAAAGTCAAGTCAATATTTGGGATTTAATGTGCAAAGTCAAGTCAGAATTTGGAGTTTAAGGTGCAAAGTCAAGTCAAAATTTGGGATTTAAAGTGGAAAGTCAAGTCAATATTTGGGATTTGAGGTGTAAAGTCGTGTCAAAAATTGGGATTTAAGGTGAAAAGTCAAGTCAAAATTTGGGATTTAAAGTACGAAGTCAAGTCAAAATTTGGGATTTGAGGTGCAAATTCAAGTCAAAATTTGGGATTTAAAGTACAAAGTCGTGTCAAAATTTGGGATTTAAGGTGCAAAGTCAAGTCCTAAGGGATGTGCATGTCCTAAGTGAATGGCATGAGAGGACCTAAAAATAATGATATTTATCTAGAAAATAATGATATTTATCTAAAAAATAATGATATTTACCTAAAAATAATGACATTTATCTAAAAAAAAATTTATCTGAAAAATACTGACATTTATCTAGAAAATTACATTTATCTAAAAAATATTTATCTAAGAAATAATGATATTTATCTAAAAAATAATGACACTTATCTAAAAAATAATGGCATTTATCTAGAAAATAATGATATTTATCTAAAAATAATATTTATTTTTAAAAATATATATTTATCTAAAATATAATTATATGTATCTAGAAAATAAGGACATTTATCTAAAAAATAATTATATTTATATAAAAAATAATTATATTTATCTAAAAATAATGACATTTATCTAAAAATATGCAGAATTTAGGGGAGACATTTCAGTGTTTGTGTGGGGAATTCACTGGGGAATCTGGGAACTGGGGAAATGGGCTGAAATCAGCCAGAAATGGGACATTTTATCACCAAACGACGAAACCGTCGCTTTGATCTCCTCTGCAGACGTTTGTTTTGATTGTTCCGTTCTTTGGGGCTTTCAAGGTGAAATTCCTGAAATAATCAGATTTTTCCAGCTCTGCTGAAATTCCTGAAATAATCAGATTTTCCCAGCTCTGCTGAAATTCCTGAAATAATCAGATTTTCCCAGCTCTGCTGAAATTCCTGAAATAATCAGATTTTTCCAGTTCTCTTTTTGTTGCCATCGGTGCGATCTCCCAAAATGTTTCATCCTTGGGCTTCTCCTCCTGCTCGGGGTCGGGAATAAAAGGAATTGATTTAATAGTCTTTACGAGAAGAACGTGATGATGATGATGATTGATGATGATGATTAATGATGATGATGATGATTGATGATTGATTATGATTGATGATGATGATGATGATGATTGACGATGATGATGATGATTGATGATTGATGATGATGACTGATGATGATTGATGATTGATAATGATGATTGATGATGATTGATGATTGATGATGATGATTGATGATGATGATGATTGATGATGATGATGATGATAATGATGATTGATGATGATTGATGATTGATGATGATGATTGATGATGATGATGATGATGATAATGATGATAGATGATGATAGATGATGATAATTGATGATGATTGATGATGATGATAATGATGATTGATGATGATAGATGATGATAATTGATGATGATTGATGATGATGATTGATGATGATGATGATTGATGATAATTGATGATTGATGATGTTTGATGATGTTTGATGATTGACAATGATTGACGATGATTGACGATGATTGATGATGATGACGATGATTGATGATGATGATTGATAATGATTGATGATTGATGATGATTGATGATGACGATGATGACGATGATTGATGATGATGATTGATAATGATTGATGATGATGATTGATGATGATGATTTCCTATTGTCTGGTTTTAGGGAAAAAAAGGTTTTTCCCATTGTTTAGCATTAGGAAAAAAAGGTTTTCCCATTTTTTTCTTTAGGAAAACTATGGGGGATTTATTTCCTACATCCATGGGATTATTTCCATGTTTCCATGGAGTTTGTTTCCTCTTCCTGTAGAGGTTATTTTCCTATTTTCTGGGGAGTTTATTTCCTGTTTCTGGGGAGCTTATTTCCTTATTTCCGTGTCATTTATTCCCTATTCTGAGGAGTTTATTTCCTGTCTCTGTGGAGTTTATTCTCTGTTTCTGTGGAGTTTATTTCCTGTTTCTGTGTCATTTATTTCCTATTTCCTGTGTCGTTTATTTCCTGTTTCCATGTGGCTTTATTTCCTATTTCAATGGAGTTGATTTTCCTATTTCTGTGGAGTTTATTTTTGTGTTCTCATGGAGTTTATTTCCTGCTTTTGTGAGATTTATTTCCTATTTCTGTGTATTTCATTTCCTGTTTCCATGGGCTTTATTTCCAATTTCTGTGGAGTTTATTTTTGTGTTCCTGTGGAGTTTATTTTCTATTTCTGTGTAGTTTATTTCCCATTTCTGGGGAACTTATTTCCTATTTCTGTGGAGTTTATTTTCCTGCTCCCGTGGACTTGAATTCCCATTTTATTTGAGTTTATTTCCCCGTTTCAACAAAGGAAAAAATGAAATTTCCTGGCAATAAAACCACAGCACAGCCAAGTTGAGACGCTCAACTTACTCTGCTTTTCAGCCTTTCAATAATAATCAACTTTTACCTCTGGCACAAATTGCGGAGATAAATTGGTTGATATTTTAGGTGGCAGCAATTAAAGCTCTGCTAATTTTTTTGGATGAGGTTCTGCTCACCTCAGGAGGCCTCTGAACCTCTTGGTGCAGTTCATGTCAAATAATTCCATTATTTTTATCCTCGTTTTTTCACCAAACCCAGCGCTGGGTTTGGATCAGGAGAAATTCTGCGCTCGGGATAAAACCCTGCTCTGGTTTTGTTTGTGGAAACAAAGGGAAAAAATTGATTTATTAACTTTGGAATTTGATTAAAGCTGAATTTCAGAGCAAAGGGATGTGGCTCAAGAGTCCAAATAATTTCTAGTGATCTATAAAAAACCACAACAAACACATAAATCCCTGGGAAAAGTCACAATTTCTGTTATATTTTTTCATTTCAATTTCTTATTGATACAACATGGGGAATTTCCCCTGAGCAAATACACAAAAAATCCAACAGGATTTTGTTAATTTTTTTATATGAAAATAACTGTTACTGGCTTTTCAGTTCAGTAACCTCAGTTATTATTATTATATTTTATATTATATGTTATATATTATATATTATATTGTATATTGTATATTGTATATTGTATATTATATATTATATATCATACATAATACATAATATATAATACATAATATATAATACATATATATAATATATAATATATTATATATTATATATTATATATTATATATTATATATTATATATTATGTATTATATATTATGTATTATGTATTATATATTGTATATTATATATTGTATATTATATTGTATATTGTATATTGTATATGTGTATATTATATATTATATATTATATATTGTATATTATATATCATATATTATGTATTATATACTATATATTATATATTATATATTATATATTATATATTATATATTATATATTATATATTATATATTATGTATTATGTATTATATATTATATTTTTATTATATATTGTGTATATATTGTATATTATATTATATATTATATTTTATATTTTATTATTATATTGTTGAAATTTGCACCAGCACCCAACTGCTGCCATTCTTTATTTTATTTATTTTATTTTATTTTATTTTGCCATCACGGTATCAGCGCAGCTTCACTTTTACCCCCCCAAAAACTGGCTGACTTTTTACCAGT
>NC_139769.1:1714208-1776696 GCF_965231275.1 Zosterops lateralis
CTGGCTGTTTTTGTCTGTCTGGGTTGCAGCCTCTCCTGGGTAAAGTCTCTCTTTGCAGCTGTAATCAAGCCCCGAGTGTCCTGAGGAGCAATTCCATTTCCTGCACCTCTCCTGCCATCAGCTGAGCTGCTCAGGTGAAATATTACACCTGGAATTCTTCAGGAGCACAATTAAACTGGGGAGCGTGGTTAGAATTGCAGATAGAGCTTGGAAATTCATTTAATACCTGGAGCAACACATTTTAAACTCCCCATACCAAATATTTGTCCCCAAGTTTTCCCCCTGGGAATGCTGAACTCTCCCTGCTCAAAGGAGAGTTGTGACCAAGCCCAGCCACAAAATCTGGGGATTGTGGAATGGTTTGGGTTGGGAGGGAGCTCAGAGTTCATCTCCCAGGGCAGGGACACCTCCCAGCACTGGGATCACCTTTCCTGAGCTCCATTCATTCCTTGGAATATTCATTCCAGGAGCAGCGATCTCCCTGTGCTTCTCTGGGAATGTGGCAGCAAAACAACTCTGGGATGTGGCTCCAGAGCCAGGAATTCCATCCCAGAGCACCTTCCAGGCTTGTGCTGGGATAGATGAGTGTCAGAGCCAGGAATTCCAGCCCAGAGCACCTTCCAGGCTTGTGCTGGGATAGATGAGTGTCAGAGCCAGGAATTCCAGCCCAGAGCACCTTCCAGGCTTGTGCTGGGGTAGATGAGAGGGGTTTGGCCTGGAGTCAGGGATGCCCATGGGGTTTCTCCCTCCCTGGATGAGGGATTGATGTCCCTGTCCCAGCCTGCCCCTGAGTGGTGGCTCCTCAGGCTGCACAGCACTTTCCCACTGTGGGATTTGTGATGAAAAACTGGGATGGTTTGTGGGGATTCAGATGGAAAGTGGACCACCAAACAATCCAACCCCTTCCTAACCCCCTCAGGAACTCCCAAACTGGCTCTGCCTGTCTCGTTTTGTCTCTAACAAAAAGCAAAAAGGGAGTTCTGAGATGGTTTGGGCTGGGTTTAAATGTTAAACCCGACTTAACCTTCAGCAGAGGAAGCCTTGAGCCTTTGCTGCAGTGAAACCCAGCCCAGTCCTCAGAGCTGGAGTGTTCCCTCCAGGATGGACACTCAGGATGTGACAAATATTCAACTCTCAAACCCGTTTTTTCCCCATCCTTTCCTCAACAACCATCAGCGACACTGCTGCCTCAGCACAGCTTTTATTCTTTGCTTTTTCAGTCTGGTTGAAAAAAAATCTGTCAGGGATGATCCACAATTTACTCAGCCCAGCCCAGGAGTCGGTTTTTGGAGTATTCAAGGATTTGCCTGGCTCCTCAGCAATGCTGAGCTGCCTGCCAAGGGCTGCTGGAGCTGCTAAAAATGTCCATGGCTCACAAAGGAAGAGCAGAAAGGGATGGGAAGTGGATCCATAAGAGGCCATTAAATAGGAAATGCTGGCTCAGGAAGTCCCCAGCCTGCAAAACTGAGCCTGCTCAGCCATTCACCCTCAGGTATTTTTGGTTAAAAAAAAAATCAGATATTTTGTGGCCTGACTGCTGCTTATTTATCATTTCCCATTCACTGTGAGGTAAGTGGTTAAATCCTGGGGGAAAATCTGGGCACTGGGAAATGGCTGGTGGGGAAAAACAGGGAGGAAAATTATACAACCAAGTGTCATGGTGGGGTTGCATCAGCTGCAGCTGCTGAGCTCAGGGTCAGGCTCCAGCAGCACAAACCTCATGGAAATGCTCAGATTGTGGCTCTCAGCTACCTCTGACCAAGGGAAATCAGGTTTTTTTCTGTGAAAAGAGAGGGAAATCACAGCTGGGGCTGCACCCACTGCCATCCCTGAACTTCAGGGTGGATGGGTGAGGGTTTCCTCCACTTCAGGGTGGATGGGGTGAGGGTTTCCTGAAGGGGAATGCTGTGCTCTCACTCCCTGGGATGGATTTTCCTGGGTGGATATTAAAGAAAAGCCCAGGGCAGGAAGATCCAGAAGGGTCTGGCAGAAACAACAAGACTCCATTCATGTGGTTCTACTTTCTGCCAGGATTCAGGTTTTTACCTAAAACTAACAAGGGAGATGATATTACTAAAACTTTGTTACTCTGGCAGATATAAAATATTTTTAAATTGTATTTTTGTCTCAGTTTATGGTGGTTTATGTGTCCTGCATCAAATAACTCCCTGGACCAAATAACTCCCCAGGCTGGCAGCTCTGTGGGGATTAAAAACCTTCCCAAAGCTGGAGGGGATGGGAGGGAGAGCCTGGGACACCCCACTCTCCACAGGGATCAGGGAAACCTCTGCTGGCCCCACAGCAAATTGCTCTTCCTGCAAAGTTTTCCGTGAAAACTCTCACTTGGAAAAGGAATTCAAATGGTTTTTAGGATAATTTTCTTTTTATTCTTTCAATCGTGGTCCGGGGAAGGGAATAAATTCAGATTTTTCTGCATTTCAGAGGATTTGGAGGAAATCCTGCCCCTGGCCTCAGTTTCCCTGCCTGATTCTGTCCTGCACCCTCAATTTCTCCATCTCTCCCTTTCCCAGCCTTAATTCAATAATTCCCATCCTCATTATTTCTGCTGAAGACAAGGAGTTATTCAAGAGAAAGAAATCCATATGTTGTTTGTGTCCATCAAACAGGGCCTCATCCACTTTTGGGATTGTAAAAGCTCATAAAATATTGTTTCTAGTTAAGCATAACAATATTTAAAATTGGAATAAAATATTAAACCTCTTGTAAAAAAAATTAACGTCATAGAAATATCAGTGGGAGCCATTAATTATTTAGAATTTCATGTAAATAATGAGCTCCTATTTATGGCATTTTAATTGGAGACGTTCCCACGGCTGCTTTATGCACCCCTGAAGAAGCATCAATAATCCAATTTTTATGGGAATTACAGCATCTCTGCCTCTGCCTGCTACATCCACAGAGCTCTGGAATTTCCAGGCCTTGTTCCCAAAATTGTGGGATCCCCTGGGCAGCTCCAGTGGCTTCCAGCATCTCCTGATCTCTGGAGCAGCCCTGGAGCTCTGGCAGGGCTGGGTTTATGGTTGGACTCCATGATCCCAGAGGGCTTTTCCCCCCTGGATGGTTTTGGGATTCTGGGAGGGGAGCTGCCACCCCTTTGAATCCAGATGTTCCTTTTGCCACATCCCTCTTGTCCTGACAATCCCAATCCCCTTCCCAAGAGGAATTCCAGCCCATTGAGCAGAGCTGGGGATGTGCTAAACCACAACCACACAGGGCTGAGCCCCAACATCCCAATCCCCATCCCAAAATCTCTGGGTACCAACCTCTCCATCCTACAAAATTTTGTGTTGACTATCCCAATGCCCTTCCCAAGGGGAATTCCAGCCCCTTGAGCAGAGGAATTCATGTATCCATGTGCTAAAACACAACCAGATGGGGCTGAGCCCCAATCCCCATCCCAAAACCTGTGTGGCACCTCTGGGTACCAACCTCTCCACCCTACACCCTTGTCCTGACAATCCCAATCCCCTTCCAAAGGGAAATTCCAAGCCCCTGAGCAGAGTTGCGTTGTTCTAAACCACAACCACACAGGGCTGAGCCCCAACATCCCAATCCCCATCCCAAAACCTCTGGGTACCAACCTCTCCATCCTACAAAATCTTGTGCTGACAATCCCAATCCCCTTCCCAAGAGGAATTACAGCCCTTGAGCAGAGCTGGCCATGTGCTAAAACACAACCACAGGGGGCTGAGCCCCAATCCCCATCCCAAAACCTGTGTGGCACCTCTGGGTACCAACCTCTCCACCCTACAGCCTTGTCCTGACAATCCTAATCCCCTTCCCAAAAGGAATTCCAGGCCCCTGAACAGAGTTGGGTTGTTCTAAACCACAACCACACAGGGCTGAGCCCCAACATCCCAAATCCTGTGTGGCACCTCTGGGTACCAACCTCTTCACCCCACAACCTTGTGCTGACAATCCCAATCCCCTTCCAAAGGGAAATTCCAGGCCCTGAGCAGAGCTGGCCATGTGCTAAACCACAACCCCAACAACCCAATCCCCATCCCAAAATCTGTATAACACCCCTGGGTACCAACATCTCCACCCTCCAACCCATCACCTCCCTTTCCCACGCACCCCCAGCCCCTTTCCCCGGTAAAACAGGAGGGAATTTGATCAAATCCTGCCCCAAATTCCCCGGGGAGGGGCTGGCGGGTGCAGCGGGAGCCCCGGGCTGTGGCTGCGGCGGGGATTACTCGGGTCAGCAATTTCTCCGTTTGGCTCAAGGACAAAGCCGGTGCCTCCTGAAGGGGCTGCAGCCTCTCCAAAATGCTGCATCCCTGTTCCTGGAGCGTTCCCGGGATGGAGAACCAGGCGGCTGGTTAAATTTAGAGCCACCGGTGCCGCCGGAATCGCTCCGGACGCTGCTTTGATGGCATTTATTTTAATTTATTTTATTTTTTTTCTCTCTTTTCAGGCTATGACTAAGAGAAATCCACGCTTAGAGTGGAATAGCAGAAGATGGAGGCCTTGATCTGGCTACAGAGGGAGAATAAAGTGGGGAGTTTGCAGATCTGAGAGGGGTTTTACCCAAAACATTCCTCCTCCTCCCCCTCCTCTTTCTCCCTCTCCTCCTGTCTCTGGCGGTATCCAAAACAACAGGCACGGCCACAGCAGCCAGACTGGGCTTATTTTGGGCTCTTTTCCATTCCTGGGGATGCCGAGGAGGGGCACAAACACCTACCTGGAGCCGTGGGGAGCCCCGTCCCCTCCCCGCCCGGATGTCTGCATTCACCTCTTTTATTTTTGGCCCGAAATCGGGTTTTTTTTTGGTTTTTTTGGTTTTTTTTTTGACGGGAATGCAGCCCCGTGTTTGCCTCGGCAGGGCAGAGAACGGGGGAGGGGGTTGAAGGTCAGGGAAAGGCTGGGATCAGCATTGGATGGCAGCTCTGACATCTCCGCCAATCCCCCTCTCCTGCAGCACACGAGCTACACTTGTTGTTATTATTATTATTATTATTATTATTATTATTTTAAGCCTGCAAAAAAATCCCCCCTTTCTTTTATTTTTTTCATTCCATACGCCAGGCAGCCCTAAAAGCACAGCCCTCGATTTTTTTTTTTTTTTTTTTTTTGGGGGGGGTGTAAGGAGAGATCTCGGGGTGCAAATCCCAAATAATTCCAACTCCTGGCTCCTGATGCCTGTGGAGGGTGACGTGCCCCAATCTCTCCCTCCTGGCATCACTTTTTAAGGTTTTTAACCCTCCTCCCTTCCCTGTTTGGGGCCAGCAGAATTTCCCTGATCCCTGTGCAGGGTGAGCTCTCCCTGCCATCCCCTCCTGGCTTTGCTTTCCAGTTTGGGAAGGTTTTTTTCCAGCTTTGGGAAGGTCTTTTTCCAGTTTGGGGAAGGTTTTTAACCCTCCTCACCTTCCCTTGTGGGGCCAGAGATTTTCCCTGATCCCTGTGGAGGGTTGGGTGCCCCAACCTCTCCTTCCTATCCCCTCCTGGCATCACTTTTTAAGGTTTTTAATCCTCCTCATCTTCCCTTGTGGGGCCAGCAGATTTTCCCTGATCCCTGTGGAGGGTGAGCTCTCCCTGCCATCCCCTCCTGGCGTTGCTTTCCAGCTTTGGGAAGGTTTTTAACCCTCCTCACCTTCTCTGTGTGGGGCCAGAGAGTTTCCCTGATGCCTTTGAAGGGTTGGGTGCCACAATCTCTCCCTTTTTAAGGTTTTTAATCCTCCTTCCTTCCCTTGTGGGCCCAGCAGAGGTTTCCCTGATCCCTGTGGAGGGTTGGGTGCCCCAATCTCTCCCTGCCATCCTCTCCCGGCATGGCTTTTTAAGGTTTTTAATCTTTCCCGGAGCAGTTTTGGGGTCCTCACAACCCTTTTCCCCTCACACAACCCTTTCCCCCCCTCACACAACCCTTTTCCCCCCTCGCACAACCCTTTTCCCCCTCACACAACCCTTTCCCCCTCTCACAACCCTTTTTCCTCCTCACACAACCCTTTTCCCCCTCACACAACCCTTTTTCCCTCTCTCACAACCCTTTTCCCCCTCACACAACCCTTTTTCCTCCTCACACAACCCTTTTCCCCCCTCACACAACCCTTTCCCCCCTCACACACAACCCTTTTCCCCCCTCACACAACCCTTTTCCCCCTCACACAACCCTTTCCCCCCTCTCACACAACCCTTTTCCCCCTCACACAACCCTTTTCCCCCTCACACAACCCTTTTCCCCCCTCACACAACCCCATTACATAACCACGCTGTAAACCCCCAGAACCCTCCCTTAGGCCCATTCCCCCCCTCAATTACTCAGCACAAAACCCCGCGTAAACAAACCCCCCCCCGAATTTCTCTGTTATTTTTCCCCAAGCTCGGTGTATAAATGTCTTTTTCCCTTACCTGGGGGCTCGGGGCGGTGCATGCCGAGGGTGAGCGGGGCAGGAGGGTGTCCCTGGCCGGGCTGGGGCCGCTCCGGGCCCGCGGAGGGAGGAGGCGCCGCCGCTCCCGGGTTATTTTGGGGATTTACAGGAGGATGGGGATGGAGCAGACATGGCACTGCCGCCCGAAAATGTGGCCTGGAGTTTTGGGGGATTGGGAGTTTGTGGAGTGAAGATCGGAGGTTTGGGATTTTTTTTTTTTTTTCATTTTTTTGATTTTTCCCCTTTTTAAAATTTTTTCCCCTTTTTATTTTTTCTTTTTTTTTTTTTCCCTTTTATTCTTTTTTCTTTTTTTCCCTTTTTAATTTTTTTCTTCTTTTTTTTTTCTTTTTTCTCTTTTTTAATTTTTTCTTTTTTGTCTTTTTATTCTTTTTTTTCCTTTTTAATTTTTTTCTTCTTTTTTTCCCCTTTTTTAATTTTTTCTCTTTTTTCCCTTTTTTCTTCTTTTTTCTTTTTTCTTTTCTTTTTTCTTTTTCTTTCTTTTTTCTCACCTTTTTCCCCTTTCTTTAATTTTTTTTCCTTTTCTTCTTTTTTTTTCTTTTTTTCCCTTTTTTAATTTTTTCTTTTCCTTTTTTCCCCTTTTTTCTTTTTTCCTTTTTTCCCTTTTTTCTTTTTCTTTCTTTTTTCTCCCCTTTTTTCCCCTTTCTTTAATTTTTTCCTTTTTTCTTTTTTTTTTCTTTTTTCCCTTTTTTCTTTTTTTCTTTTTCTTTCTTTCCCCCCGGCCCCGTTTCCCCCTTTCTTTAATTTTTTTCCTTTTTTAATTTTTTTCTTTTTTCCCCCTTTTTCCCCCTTTTTTCTTTTTCTTTCTTCCCCCCCCCCCCTTTTTTTTTTTTCCCCTTTCTTTAATTTTTTCCTTTATTTTCTTTTTTTGGGGTTTTTGTTTTGTTTTGTTTTTTGGGATTTTTGTGGGGGTTTTTTGTTGTTGGGTTTTTTGTTTTGTTTTGTTTTGGGGTTTTTTTGTTGGGGTTTTTTTTTTTCCTTGATTTTTATTTCCCTTGACTGGGTTTTTTTTTTTGTTGTGGGTTTCTTCTTTTTTGGTGTTTGTTGTTGTTGTTGTTGGAGATTTCTTTTTTTATTTTTAGTGGGTTTTTTTGTTGTTGTTGTTTTCTTTTAGTTTGGTGTTTTGTCTTGTCTGGGATATTTTCCCCCTTTTCCTTGATTTTTGATATTTTTTTTCTTTTCCTTGACTGGTTTGTTGTTGTGGGCTGGGTTTTTTGTTTGTTTGTTTGGGGTTATTTTGTGATTTTTGGTAATTTTTTTGTTTGGTTGGTTTTTTGTTTTGTCTGGGATGTTTTCCCCCTTTTCCTTGAATTTTTTTTTTTTTCTTTCTCTTGACTGGGTTTTCTGTAGGTTTGTTTTTATTGGGGAATAAATTTTCTTGGGGTTTCTTTAAATAGGCCCAGGGGTGTTTAAAGATGTCAAGATTGCATTAAATTTTTATAATTTTTTTTGAGAAATTGAGGTATATAAATCTATTTAGATATAAAGTAGAAATAGTAAGTTTAGTTTGAAATAAATAGAGGGTTTAAAAGTGTTTTAAAAATAAGTTTGTGTTAGAAAGTTAGTAAAAATAAGTTTGTGTTAGTTAGTAAGGAAAGATATTTAGTACTTAATTTATAGTTCAGTAATATTGGTTTTGACAAGGTTAGTTAAATTTTAGTTATAATAAAAATAATGTATTTTTGTCAGAAATTTTTAGATGAGTTATATGTGTAGGATTTTTGTAAGAATTTATGAGAACTAATGCATATTAATTTTCCTTCAGGACAAGTTTAGGAAAACCCAAACGCAAGTCTGGGATTCTGGGATAAGGACGGGAGGGCAGGAACAAATGCCTTCATCCAGACTGGCTTTTTCACCAATATTTTGGGTTATATCAGATAAAAGACCCCAAAATCCCAAACCCAAGACCCTTTTTGAGGTTTTCCACATTCAGTCAGGGATGTTCTGATCCCTCTCCTCCTCCTCAGCTCCCACAGAGAAACTCCAGGTCACCACTGCCCTGCTGCCTTGGCGAGGAACAACCCACAGAGACTCTGCCAGCACAGGGAGAGCAGGAGAGAGAGAAAAAAACCAAAAAATACCTTTATTTACATCTCGAGAGCAGGAACACAGCGAGTCACTGGGAACAAAACTCCGGGAAGAAGGAGGAGAAGGAGAAGGAGAAGGAGAAGGAGAAGGAGAAGGAGAAGGAGAAGAAGAAGAAGAAGAAGAAGAAAAAGAAGAAGAAGAAGAAAAAGAAGAAAAAGAAGAAAAAGAAGAAAAAGAAGAAGAAGAAGGAAAATAAAAAGAAGAAAAAGAAGAAGGAAAAGAAAAAGAAGAAAAAGAAGAAGAAGGAAAAGAAGAAGAAGAAAAAGAAGAAGAAGAAGGAAAAGAAAAAGAAGAAGGAAAAGAAAAAGAAGAAAAAGAAGGAGAAGAAGAAGAAGAAAAAAAAAAGAAGAAGAAAAAGAAAAAGCAAAAGAAAAAGAAAAGGAAAAAGAAAAATAAACAGAAAAAGAAAAAGAAAAAAAGAAAAAGAAAAAGAAAAAGAAAAAGAAAAAGAAAAAGAAAAAGAAAAAGAAAAAGAAAAAGAAAAAGAAAAAGAAAAAGAAAACTCTGGGAAGAGAAGAAAACTCAGCACAACATTCCAGGGGGGAGAGAGAGGAGCTCCTCCCTCCACACAGTATCTCAGGTCGGTACAAAATTTTGCTGTGGCTTTACAAAAGGTTCAGGATTCACAGTAAAATACCAAAAAAAAAAAGGAGGAGAGCACAACAGCGGTTACAGCAAGGGGCCCCCCATCCCTGCTGGAATTTGGTCTCAGGAAAATGCAAAGGGTCTGGTAGAAAAATCCACCCCCAGGGGTTGGGTGCATGCACAGATTTGGGATTTCTACACCCATTAAAGGGCTCAAAGCTTGGAAAAGGCATCTGCAGGCCTGTCCTGGGCTGGGCTGCATGGAATTCTCTCTTCAGGAGGAATTTTGCAGGAGGGAAGGACAGGACACAAGGAGAGGACGAGGCAAAGCAAAGGATCAGCCCCTCTGCCTGGCACTCAGCTGCTTTTATAGCTTAAAAATAAAATAAATCCATTAAAAATCTCCTCCCCTCCTGCCCCAAAAGCTGTTCCAAAGAAAGCAGCGCACAAGTTTTGGCTATTTCTGGATTTGTGTCTAAAACCAGCCCAGACTTTCATCCCAGGGTCATGGGAAAATCCCAAAATCTTTCTGAAATAGGATTTCAGTGCCGGCTGGAAGATTTGCAGCCTCCCAGCACTGGGGAATGGAAAGGCCTCCTGGGACAGCAGTGAGACCTGGCAATCCCTGTGTTCCCACCCCAAAAATTCCCACCTGGAGCAGGAATTTGGTCTCTCCCCCAGGCAGGGGTGAGCAGGGGGATGTGGGCAGTGATCCCACTCCTCTCCTGGGGAGAGAGAACCAGGATGAAGCAAATTTAATTTTAGAGGATCCTTGCTTGGCTGGGATAAATAAACCCAGGCAGGTGCTGAAGTTTCACATATGGGGAAAAAAAATTCCCTAAAAAATGTGGTCATTCCTTTTTCCCTGCTTCTCTCCAAGGAAAAATGAACCCAGGGACATCCAGCAGCAGAAAAAGCTGCTCTGATTCATCCAAGAGGTGCCAGGCAGTGCTAATTCCTGCTCTCCTGTGAGAAGCAGCATTCCCTGTGGATCCAGCACCTCCATGCACAATTCCCAAAAGGTGATGCTAAAATTCAGCACTTTTAGTTAGTTAGTTTGTTTGTTTTAAACCTTTACAAATAACACATTTTGTTGTTATAATTTTTTTTTCCTTAAATATATAGTTTATAAAATAAGGCAACTCAAGGAGACGAGAATTGTCCCCTTTGCTCGGGTGCTGCATCCTACAAAAAAAAAGGGTGACAGCACTTCCAGATGAGGAAAATCTGGCCCCAAACACAATCCAGGGATGCTGGAAATTATGGGAAAACCTCTGGACGTGGCCAGGGAGGGAGGAAAGAGCTCTGGGATTTCCTGGGGAGGGACTCACTTTGCTGGGGAAGGTGCAGGAGCAGCAGGAGGGACCCCCTGGCCAGGGGACCTGGGGGACAAAGGCAGCACAGAGGGTAGGATGAGCTGATTTCTCCCCAAAACCGAAGCACAAATGGAGATAAATCTTTGGGAGAAACTCTTAGGATATTTCTAGCTTGGAGTATTCAAAGCTATGAACCAGGAAAGCACAAAGGAGTGCAGCTCATGCCCAGCCCAGATCCTGCTCATCCTCACAGCATTCCATAAAAACCTGCACAGCAGCTTTTTCCTAACAGGGAAATTCAGGAATTTCCTAACAGGGAAAAACAGGAATTCAGCTCTCCCTGTGGATAAAGTACCAAGGAGGGTTTCACCTCCAATGTTTTGCCTCTTTTGTGTGTATTAATGCTGGAAATGTGATCCTCACATCTCTCAGCTTTGTAGAAAACACGTTTTCCACATTGCTCCCAAAATTCCCGCTGGGCTAAGCATCGCTTTCTAGAGTTTTTATTTCTCTGAGAAATACCTTTAATAGAAAATAATTTATAGGGAAAAAAAACCTAAAAAAACTCAGCCTAGAGAGGCCTCAGCAGTAAAAGGTCCTGTGGAGCAACAGGATGGCACATGTGGGCTCAGCCAGGGACTGGGGGCTGGAAAGGGATGGCAAGGACACCATGGCAAAGCTGTGTAAACCTGGAATGACCAAAGCCCTGGTCACATCACCAACCCGGGATGGACCACAGGCAGGAAAACTCCATAGCCCCAAAAGAGGGGGGGAAAAAAACCCTCCTAATTCCAGCAGATTTGACCTTCTAAACAAAGATCTGATGCTGGCTGTACCTGGTATCCACCAACAACACCCACTTCATCATCACCACCCAAACCCAGCACAGCCCTGGCACTGCACTGGGAACTAAATCCACCATGGAATGAAATCCTGGTCCTTGGCACGAGGTGTTTAGTGCTCCTCCTCTGGGTGGATGGGTGGGATCCTGCTGGACAGCAGGGTGTACACGTAGGGCCAGATCTTGTTGGTCTCTGTGCCAGAGAAGGAGTAAAGGATGCCCCTGCTCCTGGAAAAAAAAGTGGGAAAAGTCAGAGTCAGCCCATCCCAAGGCAGCTTGGACAGGGTTTGGAGCAGCCTGGGATAGAATGGGATGAGCTTTAAGATCCCTCCCAACCCAAAATGTTTTGGGGTTCTGTAATTCTTCCCCTGCGAGGGCGATTTTGGCAATTTTTGGCTTAAAAACACTCCTGGGCTTCTACTCCCTCTGAGGAGTGGATTTGCCACCCTGCAGCAATCCATCATCCCCAGGCTGGCCAGGGGACAACTGCCCCACAATTCTAAGGAACAACTGTCCCACATTTCCAGGGGACAACTGTCCCACCATTCCAGGGGAAAGTGACCCACAACAAGCCCTGGAACCCCCCTGTGCTCCCAGCAGACCCAGCTCCGGGGTCTCTCCCCTCTCCTGCCCTCTTGCCAACCCCCCTGTGCTTCCCCCAAACCCCTCAGGGCCCTGGATGGATTTTTCATGGCATGTCCCACCCCAGATCAAGGTCAAAATACCCCTTTGATGAGCTCAGCAGGATGAACAGGAGCTGGGAATTTCTTTGGATCACCCTTCTACCTCCAAAGAGGCCCCATCCAGGCTCAGGGCTTGGCCCCAAAAATCTGCCAGGGCTCTTTGGGGTGTGGGCTTGGGACAAGGCTGGTGAGGGGCTGGGAACACAAACCCTGTGAGGAACCACTGAGGGAGCTGGGAATGTTTATCCTGGAGAAAAGGAGACTCAGAGGTGACTTTATCACTCTCTACAACTCCCTGAAAGGTGACTGTGCTCAGGTGGGGTTGGTCCCTTTCCCCAGGCAGAAGGAGAGGACACAGCCTCAAGCTGCACCAAGAGAAATTTAAGTTGGATATTAGGAAAAAGGTTTTTATGGAAAGGGTGATAAAATACTGGAATGGTCGAGTCACCATCCCCGGGTGTGTTTAAACAAAGACTGGATGTGGCACTCAGTGCCAGGGTTCAGTTGAGGTGTTTGGGTTGGGTTGGACTCGATGATCTTGGAGGTCTCTCCCAACCTGGTCACTCTGTAATTTTTAATTTTAGGATCCCCTAAAATTAAAAAACATCCCTGTTGGCTGCTGTGACAGCCCTGCTGTGGTTCCTCACTCACTTGTAGAGCTCAATCACGGGCTTGGCAGCATCTTTGTACTTCCTGAGCCGCGCGGCCACGGCCTCGGGCCGGTCCTCCTGGCGCTGCACCAGCGGCTCTCCCGTCAGGTCATCCACGCCCTGAGGGGACACAAAGCCACACAGGGACACCCTGAGGGGACACAAAGCCACACAGGGATGTCACCCACCCCTCACCCACCCTGCAGCTGCCAAAAGCTTGGTCCTGTCCACATAAACCCCTCTTTGCTCATGAATATTTTGCACAACTCCTCCACGATGCTCAGCACTTCTACCCGGTGCTTCTTCAGGATTGCAGCTCCTGCACAGAAAAGGCTTCAAAAAAAAAGCTTTGGAGAAGTTTCCCTGTAGTGGTGTGGTTTTGGTTTTGTCAGTTTTGTGTATGTATTTGTTCCTTGTATTAAGTTCATTTTTATAAGTTGTAATGGTTTGTTCCCATGTCACCCGTGTTCTGCCCTTATTGGTTTTACCCCAACCCCAGTTTTGTGTCAGTCAGAAGTTTTCCAGCCCCTGGGCCTTGTCTGTCACTTTGGGGTCTCTCCCAAAAGTCTGTCTGCATAAACCCCTCTTTGCTCATGAATATTTTGCACAACTCCTCCACGATGCTCAGCACTTCTACCCGGTGCTTCTTCAGGATTGCAGCTCCTGCACAGAAAAGGCTTTAAAAAATAAGCTTTGGAGAAGTTTCCCTGTAGTGGTGTGGTTTTGGTTTTGTCAGTTTTATGTATGGATTTGTTACTTGTGTTAAGTTTGTTTTTATAAGTTGTAATGGTTTGTTCCGTGTTCCACCCTTATTGGTTTTACCCCAACCCCAGTTTTGTGTCAGTCAGAAGTTTTCCAGCCCCTGGGCCTTGTCTGGCACTTTGGGGTCTCTCCCAAAAGTCTGGAAAGTTCCAGTGAGGACCCCAAGTGATTGGACAAGACTTCAGCTGTCTCCCCACCCGAGTTATTGATTTGTTACACTGTGTGTCATTTACCTG
This sequence comes from Zosterops lateralis, assembly GCF_965231275.1. Classification (NCBI taxonomy): domain Eukaryota; kingdom Metazoa; phylum Chordata; class Aves; order Passeriformes; family Zosteropidae; genus Zosterops; species Zosterops lateralis. Next base: position 1,727,780 of record NC_139769.1, read on the forward strand.
CAGAGCCAGACCCCCTTGGCCCCAGTTAAACCCATCCCTGAGTTCCTCCCCCCAGTACAAGGTATTACACGCTCAGCGCTTCTACCCTGGTGCTTCTTCATGATTGCAGCTCCTGTGCAGAAAAGGCTTAAAAAAATAACCTTTGGAGAGGTTTCCCTTGTGTGGACAGCTCCCAGGGCAGCTCCAGGGCTCTCACCTGGACGTGGGGAGGGTTGAAGTCCATGTTGTAGACCCTGCCGCTGGCCAGGTGCACCCAGCGCGCGCTCAGACGATCCTTCAGCGTCTCGAAGGGGATGTTCAGGCTGATCACCAAGTCCAGCTCACAGATCCCATCCAGAGCCTTGGCCTGGCCCAGAGTCCGAGGGAAACCTCAGGAAGGAGCAGAAAAATCACAGTGAGAGGTTTGGGAGCAGAGAGGATGGAGCCAAACTCGGCCCCGCTGCGGCACAAGCGATGTGAGAGAGGCAGATTCCACCATATGGTGGGGAAAAAATAGCTCCTGCAGCAGCAGCAGCTCCCAAAATGTGACACCCAGGGCTCGGGTTTGTGGCTGCTGTGCCTGCAGCAGGGGACTGGGGACAGGCAGGGGGGCACAGGGAATGGCAGAACAGGGAGAAATGCTGCAAAACATGAAGGGAACAGAGTGCTGTGCACAGAGTGGGGATAAAGTGCTGGTTTGTGTGGAGGGCATCAAGGAGACTGCAGGAAAACAGTCCTGTCCTCCTTGGGAGGGCCAGCTGGAGCAGGGAATTCCAGAATCACAGATGGTTTGGATAGAAAGGGGCTTTAGAGACCTGAAGGGAGCCCACAGGAAAGATGGAGAGAGATCTTTTACATGGGGTGGAGGGACAGGACACTGGGAATGGCTTTAAGCTGAAAGAGGGTAGATTTAGATGGGATTGTGGGTGTGGGGTTTGGATAGAAGTGTGTGATAGCACAGGGTGGAAAACTTAGAGTTTAAGGTTTTGGACTATAATAATATATATAAGGCAAGATGGAGGTTTTAGGGCAGAGGCTGGGCCCTTCTTTTTCACTTTCTCCATGGGTCTGGGTGGTGTTTTGTAATTGGATATAAAAATCCACATTATGGGCCACAGGTGGTTGGTTATTGGGGTTAAAGTAAAAATAATTGAGGTGTCATTTCATAATTGGACAGTTTATCCTTAAAAGGCCTTGGAGAGAGAGAGAGAGGGCTCCATTTTTACTCTGTGGAACTCACAGCTTGTGAGACTGTACCACAGATAAGAATTAATAAACATCTGAGTCTGAACACAAACACCATCTCAAGCATTTAACCCTGAGAAAAATAAGATAAAACACAACAAGGCACCTCCTGGCTTTTCCTTCACCTAGAACTGCCAAAAAATTCGGAACAAAGGAATATTTCCAAAGGAGGGCTGGAATTTTCCCCTCTCTGGACTCACCATCCAGCAGCCAGTGCTGCTCCCGTCGCTTCTCCAGCTCCGTCATCATCACCCTTGTGATGACATGGTCAGGAACCAGGAGCCCTCTCTCCAGGTACTGCTGTGCCAGGGCTCCAGCTTCTGCTCCAGACAGGAAAAGAAAAACCAAAAGCAAGAGATGAAAAAAAGAAAAAACAAACAACCGCAAAAATCGTGACAATTCCAATAGTCGTGATTTTTTTTTTTTTCATATCACTCCCCCTCAAATTCTGCCTGGCCTCCTCTGTCTGGGGGATTTTTTGGCAGAGTGGCTCTGCTCGTGATGGAAAGGCCACACAGCTCTTTTGGGGCTGGGGGAATGGGAATTCCTGAGATACCTGAGAGTGGGGAATGCCTTGGGAAGGCTGAGCTGGAACAGGGACTGGACAGAGCTGGAGAATAAAGTAGAGATTTATTGAAAGGCATTTAAAGTACATCTTGGGCAGGACAAGAGCCTGGCCAGGGGTACACCCAAGGTGGACCCAAAATGGACACAAAATGGACAAAAAATGGACACAAAATGGACACAAAATGGTCACAAAATGGACAAATTGGTCACCAGGTCTCAAACTTTTATAAGTTTTGGTCCATTTGTATATTGGGGTTTAATTGTCCAATCCCAGCTCCAGGCTGGGAGGTCCCATCCTTCTTGTCCCTCCCTCCAGCCCCCCTTGTTTGTGCTTTTGGGGCTGAGAGTTGTCCTTGGTGTGCAGCAGGAAAAGGGTTTGTTTTGTGTCCCTGCTGTGTGCAGAGCTGAGTGACACTGACTGTGAGCTCAGAGCTGCACCCCTGGCCACCACAGAACCTGAAATATAGGAAAAATAAAACTGAAGGGATCACAGGAACCTGTTGGGCCTGAGCTGATGGAGAGAGAAGCCCTGGATGCTCCTTTGGTTCAGGGGTGGCTCTGATGTGGCCACAGGTGACGCTGGCACAGGTCAGGACTGTCCCAAACACCTGAGCCTCCTTCCCATCCCCAGCACTGACAGATTTCACAGTCTCCACTTAAAATAAGTTCAGATAAGAAAATTATTCCCAAGATCATGTCCTTGAAAACATAATTGTGGTAATTGCAATAAGTGCACATTCCTGGGCTCCTGCCTGGCTCTCCCACATCCCTCAGCTTCAGCTGCTTCTGGAACTGGAGAGAGACTGGGGACAAGGGATGGAGGGACAGGACACAGGGAATGGATCCCACTGCCACAGGGCAGGGATAGGTGGGATATTGGGATGAAATTCCTGGCTGGGACAGTGGGGAGGGGCTGGGATGGAATTCCCAGAGCAGCTGTGGCTGCCCCTGGATCCCTGGAGGTGTCCCAGGCCAGGCTGGAGCAGCCTGGGACAGTGGGAGGTGTCCCTGCCATGGCAGGGGTGGCACTGGATGGGCTTTGAGGTCCTTTATAACCCAAACCATTCCAGGATTGATGTTTGCTGTGATTTTCTTTCAGCCCCTCAGAAACACAAAGGAAACATTTGGAAAATGCAAATATTCTTCGTCCCTGTGTGTGACAAGTCCTGCTCCTGCCCCAGGAGAGCTCCAGCCCCTTTTCCTCTCGGACCAGGACCCCTCTTGTGCTGTCTTCCCTCAGCAGCTGAAATTGCATTTGTCACCAGAAATGAGCAACTCCCTGATCTATTTTTTGCGCCCTTTCTGGTGAGGACAGCACATTTCAGCCCTCTCTGAGTGTGAGTCCTCTCTAAAAATAACCCCAAAAATCCTGTGCTGAGAGGCAGCTCCATCTCCCCAGGCAGAGATGTCAAAGTGGGGCAGCACCTGCACCTGCCTGGGGATGAATTCCTCAGCTGCAGGAGGGGGGTTTTGCAAGATAAATAATTTTTGGAGAGAATTTATCTGATCTAAGGGGAGAACCAGCCTGAACACATCCCCCTGGGAGTGTGGGGACGGGACCTGCCTGGGGAGCTGGAACAGAGACTGGACAGAGCTTAAAATAAAGTAGATATTTATTAAAAGGCCTTTAGGATACACCTTGGGCAGGACAAGAGCCTGGCCAGGGCTACACCCAAGGTGGACCCAAAATGGGCACAAAATGGACACAAAATGGACAAAAAATGAACCCAAAATGGTCATAAAATAGACAACAAATGGACCCCAAATGGCCCCAAAATGGACAAAAAATAGACCCCAAATAGCCACAAAATGGACAAATGGTCTCAAATTTTTCTAAGTTTTGTTCTGTTTGTGTATTGGGGTTTAATTGTTCAATTCCAGCTTGAGATTATGAAGTGCCATCCTTGTTTTGTCTCTCCAGCCACCCTTGTTTGTGCTTTTGGGCTGAGAGTTGTCCTTGGTGTGCAGCAGGAAAAGGGTTTGTTTTGTGTCCCTGCTGTGTGCAGAGCTGAGTGACACTGACTGTGAGCTCAGAACTCACCCCTGGCCACCACAGACACATGAAATACATCAAAGATAAAACTTCAGGCATTAAATCCAGAATCTAAAGAATCTGCTTGGGAAACACACAGATTTTTATTTTTTTTTCCCTGCTGTGTCCAGCCTCTTCCCCCTTGGAGCAGGGCCAGGAGTGCTGGATTTTGGAATCCTGCACCCAAACCTGCCTGGGAGAGGGACAGCTCTGACTCACTGGGCTGAGTCACCTGGATCCATCACTGCCTCCCATCCAGGCAGGAATTCCAGCTGGGAATTCCAGCTGGAGCCGCCAGAAAACACCTTTTGGTCAATGACAGGCTCTTTGTCACTGCCCAGACGTGGCAGCATTCCCGGCTGGGAAAGAGAAGGATGTGATGGAAAAAACACCCTGTGGATTGTGCAAACAGCACACAGCCCTGAGGGCACCGATTTTATAAAAACAAGGAGGGTTTTTTGTAATTTTTTTTTTCTATTTATTGACGTGGTTTGCACGGTGCCAGAGGCTGACAGGGAATGAGCTCATTGGGAGGGATGGGGAGAGCTGGGAGAAGGTGGGGAAGGTGGGATTGTCACCTGGGGAGGGATGGAGGGACATCCAGGGGACCAGGAGCTGCTGGGGAAGGTGGGATTGTCACCTGGGGATGGAGGGATGGAGGGACATCCAGGAGCTGCTGGGCAAGGTGGGATTGTCACCTGGGGAGGGATGGACATCCAGGGGACCAGGAGCTGCTGGGCAAGGTGGGATTGTCACCCAGGGAGGAAGGGAGGGACATCCAGGGGACCAGGAGCTGCCACACAGGGTCTGGATGTCACCTGGGGAGGGATGGAGGAACATCCAGGGGACCAGGAGCTGCTGGGGAAGGTGGGATTGTCACCTGGGGATGGAGGGATGGAGGGACATCCAGGGGACCAGGAGCAGCTGGGCAAGGTGGGATTGTCACCTGGGGAAGGATGGACATCCCAAGAGCTGCCACATCAGGTCTGGCTGTCACCCCAAGGAGGGATGGACATTCAAGAGACCAGGAGTTGCTACACAAAGTCTGTCACCCTAAGGATAGATGGACACCCCAGGAGCTGGGGGAGGCCACACAAAGTCCAGCTGTCACCTGAGGACAGATGGCCACCCCAATGAGCAGCTGTGGCTCAGCAGGGCTGCTGGAGCCAGGCCTGGAGCTGCAAAGGCAGAAATCCCCCGAGCCACAGCTGGGGCTGGGAACAGAGTCTGGAACACAGCAGAGCCCCACGGCCCTGCTGCCCTCAGGGTGCAGCTTTCCCACGTCCCCAGGACAGATGGACAGCTCTCCATGGCTCTGTCATGGACAATTCCTGCTGCTCCTCTCTGTGTGAAGCTCCTGCAACTTCTCCCTCCTCCAAAGCACGGCCACATCTCCTCTCCCCAAGGAGGAACAGATTTGCAGGAAGGACCTGCAGAGCTCTCCAGACCCCCAGGATGTGCTGGAGAGCATCACCCCAACCTCCCAGCCCTTGGAGTTCCTTCCAGGCACTTTAAACTCCAAATTTAAAATTTGCTATCCCCTTCCCTGCCCAGCCTGCCCCTATGAAACCCCCCTGGTGCAGCCCTCCCTGGCCTCATTCTAAATGGGAGCAGGATTTGGGGAGATCCTGATCCCCCCATGAGGAGCTGGGGCTCACCCTATAGCACCAAACCCTGTGCTGTGGGGTCACAGAGGGGGTGCAGGCTTTACTCTGCAGTTCCTCCAGGTAGCAAAGGGCTTTTTACTGTTCTGAGCCTTTCAAAGTCCTGCTTTCATCCCATTAATCTGGTGACCGTGGGTTTAATCTGCCCTGGAACTCACGGGACTCTCAGCTCCCTGTGCTTCCCCCAGGAGACCTTGATCTGTCCCTCCTTATCACAGCAGCACAGTTCCAGCTCTGAGGGATGTGTTCCAGCCCCAAGGAAAGTGTTCCAGCCCCAAGGAAAGTGTTCCAGCCCCAAGGGATGTGTTCCAGCCCCAAGGGAAGTGTTCCAGCCCCAAGGGATGTGTTCCAGCCCCAAGGGATGTGTTCCAGCCCCAAGGGAAGTGTTTCAGCCCCAAGGGAAGTGTTCCAGCCCCAAGGGAAGTGTTCCAGCCCCAAGGGATGTGTTCCAGCCCCAAGGGATGTGTTCCAGCCCCAAGGGAAGTGTTCCAGCCCCAAGGGAAGTGTTCCAGCCCCAAGGGAAGTGTTTCAGCCCCAAGGGAAGTGTTCCAGCCCCAAGGGAAGTGTTCCAGCCCCAAGGGAAGTGTTTCAGCCCCAAGGGAAGTGTCCCATCCCCAAGGGAAGTGTTCCAGCCCCAAGGAAAGTTCCCATCCCCAAAGGCCAGGCTGGAGGAGAAGCTGTTCCCAAACCCAGCTCTGGGCAACCTCGAGATCCTGCAGCACAACCCCAGACTTTCTCCCTATCCAAAACCTTTTCCAGGAGGTGTTTTTCCCCCTATTATTTAGGCAATCTGGAGCTAACAGAGAGAAGAAGCCCTGGGGGTGAATGAGGAACCAAAGCACCACCACATTTAAGCCACAACAGGTGTCACCCCAAGTTTTGGGACTTTTTCCTGACACAGATGCTGCTCCCACCCTGCCCTCAGCATCAGGAGGTGATTTCAGGCAGCAGGAGCCTGATGTGGCCCCAAATCCAGGGGGCAACAGCCAGGACTGGGAGAGATCCCTGCAGTGAAAACATTGTTCCCACACACTGGGATAGAGCAGGGAAAAGCAGAGAACTGCCAGGCTGCATCCCTGGGCTCAGCTTTGGCCACCAACCAGGCCAGTGTGGCCAGCAAAGACCACAATCAATGGGAGAGGTGTGGAAAAGGCTGTGGGGCTGCACAGCCCACATCCCCCAGGGAATTTTGTTTTGTGCAGACTTTAGTGGCTGCTCACAAAGGAAATCTGTCACCAGGAGGGGACAGGAGCCACTTCTGGCTCCAGCAGAGCACCTGAAAGGGAGCAGTGGGACAGACACAAAACCCTCAGCCAAAGGCAAGGGCAAGAAATTGAGTTATTTTGAGCAAATGAACTGCAGAGTCCTGCTGTGACCTGGGATGCCGCCAACAGCAGAGATAACCACCTGGGTTCTGGGGCAAGTGCTGCCCAAGGAAATGGCTCACCACCCTCCAGCAGCCCTGCCTGCCACCAAAACACACCCTGTGAGCTTCCCAAGGTGCCACAAAGGCCTTTTCCTACAGCACAGCAGCCACTTGCTGACAGAATTAATTAAGAGACACATCAGCAGGGCCGGATGGGCTTGGTGGTTGCTGGAGCACAACTCAAAACCCTAAAACCCTTCAGCACCAGCAGTGCATTCAGCTGCTTCACCTGCCTCTAAAGTGAGTCTTTGTTCCCTCACTGCCACTGCCAGCTCCAGCTTCCAGCAGAGGCCTGGAATCCTCTCCACACTGGGAATTCAGCCTTCCTCCAGCAGCAGGAGCACCCTGAGCCCCAAACCTCAGTGTGGCCACTTCATGCCTGGCAGTGGCCAGCAGGAAAATCCCTGGAGCATTGACACATCAGGCCAAGATCCCTGTGAAAACACAGGATTTGGAGCTGCCTTTGGGAGGATGAGGCTGTAATGAATCTGTTGGTTGTGCAGAGCCCCAGCTCCCCTAAAGCACAAAGCCGGTGACGCAGCTGATGAACTTGGGAAGAGGAGCTGCTTCCACCTCGTTTCCCCCAGCACAGTCATGCAACAGCTCGCCCAAAGCAAATAACAACAATAAAAAAACCACCAAAAAAAAAAAAAAAAAAAAAAAAAAAAAAAAAAAAAATCCAAATAACTGGAGCTCACTGAGAGCTGTTACAGAGGCTGAGTCAAAGGTGGGACCCAAAATGTCAAGCCAGATGAAGCAAACCATGGATGGTTTCCTGCTGAGTAATTTTCCCTCAGTTTCTCCCTGTTGTTTCCGTCTGAGTGTAGCCAAAACACCTTCAGCTAACACTCCTTGCTTCTCCAGTGTCCCCAGAGGAGTTTTATGGCAAGAGCATGAGCTGAAACGTCAAGTTTGGGACAGTTGGTGGTTCAGAGCTGGGCTGGGGCAGCCTCACTGTGTTCCCCCTCTCCTCACTTTTCAGCCCATATTTTTGTCCTCCAGCCAAAACCCTCACCGGGATTTTTCCAAATTTTGAGCCTCCCTCTAAAGGAAACATTATTGTCCTTTTTATTTACAAAAGGAAATCTGGATATTTTTACAGGAGTGACCAGTGTGGAGCTGTGTGCAACGCCCTTGTCAGACCATGCACCTCTCCAAAACTTCACCCTCCCTAATTTTCCTCCCTGGTTTTTTCTGCCATCCTAGAATAGAAATAATAGAAATTTTTACAGGAGTGACCAGCACAGAGCAACGCCCTTGTCAGACCATGCACCTCTCCAAAACTTCACCCTCCCTAATTTTCCTCCCTGGTTTTTTCTGCCATCCTAGAATAGAAATAATAGAAATTTTTACAGGAGTGACCAGCACAGAGCAATGCCCTTGTCAGACCATGCACCTCTCCAAAACTTCACCCTCCCTAATTTTCCTCCCTGGTTTTTTTGGTGTTTGTTTTTTTTTTTTTTTTTTTTTGCCATCCTAGAATAGAAATAATAGAATTTTTTACAGGAGTGACCAGCACGGAGCTGTGTGCAACACCCTTGTCGGACCATGCACCTCTCCAAAACTTCGCCCTCCCTAATTTTCCTCCCGTTTTTTTTATTTTATTTTTTTGCCATCCTAGAATAGAAATAATTTGTAAATCCTCTCAGCTTGTTTTATATCGACGCTGTTCCACCGGTGAGTCAGCTTTCCCCCCCCTTTCAGGGCTTGGCCATTCACATATTTGCAGAAGAGAGAATTAATTGTTGGGGAAAAGAAATTGCCCAAGGCTGCAGAGCTGGGGCTCAGCACAGCTGCTCCTGGACTAGGAGCCTGGACACAGGCACAGCACATTCCCAGCTCCCAGGGGTTTGGATTGGGGGTATCAGATATGAGATAGACAGCACTGCCCTGCCCTGTCCTGCCTGGGGGGTAAAAACTGTGTGTGCAAGGGGTGTCTGTGCAAGGTGGGCTCTGACACCCATCTCCTGCATCTCCTCCCTGCCCTGGTGTCTGTGCAAGGTGGGCACTGACACCCATCTCCTGCATCTCCTCCCTGCTCTGGTGTCTGTGCAAGGTGGGCACTGACACCCATCTCCTGCATGTCCTCCCTGCTCTGGGACCCGGCCAGAGCAGCACTGACATTCCCAGCAGGTTTTCCCTCGGGATAAAGGCTCCTTTCCCAATCCATCCCCCTTGGAAGGATCTCAGCCATCCCCGGGCACCACCTGGGTACAGGAATTATTGATAACAGCAAACAGCCGGTGAGCCCAGGAGGGGTTTTCACCCCGCCCTCTCTGTGATCACCCAGCACAGGGATGATAAAACTCCCTGTTTGCATCCACAGCAACCCCTACGCCTTCACATCCCACTTTTTATCCCCCGAGCGAGCTCCGGCTGGAGGGAGCAGGCGATGAATGAGCCCTGCCAAACCCAGGGAAGGAAGGAAGGAAGAAAAAACAACAACCTGTGGTGCACCCGCTTGGAGACGGATCCCCAACCATTCCCCATCTCCATCCGCATCCCTTTCCCTGTGCTCATCCCCAGAGCCCCCCCAGTCCCCGGTCCCTCTGGGGCACTCACCGCCGCCTCCCCCGATGTTTTCCCGCAGGAACTGCCCGCTGGAGAGGTGCTGGAGCCCGAAACTCCTGGCGATCCTGTCGCACACGGTGCCTTTCCCCGAGCCGGGGGGCCCGAGCACCACGGCCCGCAGCAGTTTGGAGGCCATGGGAGGCTGCGGGGCAGGACACGCGTCAGGCCGGCCCCGGCTCCCCCCGCACTGCCCGGACACATCAGCGGGGCGGGGGGACCCTGCGGCCGCTCCCCGCGCCCCGCCCGCCCCTCCGGCCAGAGGCACCCTGGGATTTGTAGTTCTGGAGGTGCCTGTGCATCCCCTGGACCCCGACGGGCCTGGACATCCCGGCTTGGTGCATCCCCCTCCGGTGCATCCCACTCTGGTGCATCCCCCTCTGGTGCATCCCCCTCTGGTGTATCCCCCTCTGGTGCATCCCCCTCTGGTACATCCCCCTCCAGTGTATCCCAGCTCGGTGTATCTCAGTATCCCAGCTCGGTGTATCCCAGTATCCCAGCTCGGTGTATCCCAGCTCAGTGTATCCCAGTATCCCAGCTCGGTACATCCCTGCCCAGTGTATCCCAGTATCCCATCTCGGTGTATCCCAGTATCCCAGCTCGGTGTATCCCAGTATCCCAGCTCGGTACATCCCAGTATCCCAGCTCGGTGTATCCCAGTATCCCAGCTCGGTGTATCCCAGCTCGGTGTATCCCAGTATCCCTGCTGGGTACATCCCAGTATCCCAGCTCGGTGTATCCCAGTATCCCGGCTCGGTGTATCCCAGTATCCCATCTCGGTGTATCCCAGTATCCCAGCTCGGTGTATCCCAGCTCGGTGTATCCCAGTATCCCTGCTGGGTACATCCCAGTATCCCAGCTCGGTGTATCCCAGTATCCCAGCTCGGTGTATCCCAGTATCCCAGCTCGGTGTATCCCAGCTCGGTGTATCCCAGTATCCCAGCTCGGTGTATCCCAGCTCGGCATATCCCAGTATCCCAGCTCGGTGTATCCCAGTATCCCATCTCGGTGTGTCCCAGTATCCCATCTCGGTGTATCCCAGTATCCCAGCTCGGTGTATCCCAGCTCGGTGTATCCCAGTATCCCGGCTCGGTGTATCCCAGTATCCCAGCTCGGTGTATCCCAGCTCGGTACATCCCAGTATCCCAGCTCGGTGTATCCCAGTATCCCAGCTCGGTGTATCCCAGCTCGGTGTATCCCGCCCATGGAAAAGGCTCCCCAGGCACGTCCCACACACCCAGCACGGCCCTGCCCGTGGGAACCAAGAGGGGACCCCACGAGGCACCGCTGATTTATTAAAAAACTATGGATATTGGTCTAATACCAATATCCAAAGACTCTCTAACAGTTTAAAGTTAGGAAGTGTGTGTTTATTAGGATATTGGGATCACTTCCAAATACACACCTCAATCCACAGATGATCACAGGGGCTTTTTATGTCCAGGAGTATTGAATACCCAAAACACAAATGCACATTCATAACTCTGGTACATCCCATTCCCCACTCCGTATGGCAATTAGCCCAAAAAGCCATTAAGCATGTGTAGTTTGTTCTTTGAAATGGGTCAGTGGTCTTTTTTATAGTGGGGTCCCAAAATGATGAAGTAAGATGGGTCTTCCTCCCTTGACTTTTTAACCTTTAGTGTTACGTGACAGCTAAATCCTGTTTTTTCCAGGACTGTTTGATTTATGATTGTATTGTATTCATGCAGTCTATTGATTATTCAGGATGCAAAAGCCTAGTTTGACAGGTCCCATGATTTATCAGTTCCTTCTATGATTTATCAGTTCCTTCCATGATTTATCAGTTCTTTCAGTCTGGCTTCTGTTAACAAAAGGGAACTCTTAGCTACGTTATCTCAGCACTATCTATTTTGACTAAAATCTTTAATTCTTCTAAATCAATGTTTCACCGTGGGTACAGCCTGTGTGTGTTCCCCCCGTGCCACCTGTGGATGCACAGCTGGGAAATGATATCTGGCGAGGTACAAGGTGTGGGTGCACAGTGACACAGTGACACACACAGTGACACACACAGTGACACACACAGAGCATGGAGAGGGTGCATAGGTTGTCAATAGTCTGGTACTGCACGGCTCAGGGGGTGCTCAGCATTGGGGACACTGCGGGGGTGGCTGTGTCACTGTGGGTGTGTGTTGGTGTCACTGCAGGTGTGTGTTGGTGTCACTGTGGGTGTGTGTTGGTGTCACTGCAGGTGTGTGTTGGTGTCACTGCAGGTGTGTGTTGGTGGCACTGCAGGGGTGTGTTGGTGTCACTGCGGGTGTGTGTTGGTGTCACTGCGGGTGTGTGTTGGTGTCACTGCAGGTGTGTGTTGGTGGCACTGCAGGGGTGTGTTGGTGTCACTGCGGGTGTGTGTTGGTGTCACTGCGGGTGTGTGTTGGTGTCACTGCAGGTGTGTGTTGGTGGCACTGCAGGTGTGTGTTGGTGTCACTGTGGGTGTGTGTTGGTGGCACTGCGGGGGTGTGTTGGTGGCACTGCGGGTGTGTGTTGGTGTCACTGCAGGTGTGTGTTGGTGGCACTGCAGGTGTGTGTTGGTGGCACTGCGGGTGTGTGTTGGTGGCACTGCGGGTGTGTGTTGGTGTCACTGCAGGTGTGTGTTGGTGGCACTGCAGGTGTGTGTTGGTGGCATTGCAGGGGGGTGTTGGTGGCACTGCAGGGGGGTGTTGGTGGCACTGCAGGTGTGTGTTGGTGGCATTGCAGGTGTGTGTTGGTGTCACTGCAGGTGTGTGTTGGTGGCACTGTGGGGGGTGGCTGTGTCACTGTGGGTGTGTGTTGGTGGCACTGTGGGGGGGTGTTGGTGTCACTGCAGGTGTGTGTTGGTGGCACTGCAGGTGTGTGTTGGTGGCACTGCAGGTGTGTGTTGGTGTCACTGTGGGTGTGTGTTGGTGGCACTGCAGGTGTGTGTTGGTGTCACTGCAGGTGTCTGTTGGTGGCACTGTGGGGGGGTGTTGGTGGCACTGCGGGTGTGTGTTGGTGGCACTGCAGGTGTGTGTTGGTGTCACTGCGGGGGTGTGTTGGTGGCACTCGCCGTGTGTTGGTATGTGACTCTCTCTGAGTGTGTGGATTCGTGGGGGACATTCCTTGTGTGTGTGTGTGTCCATTCCTTGGTACATGGACACACAGGCACTCCCTCTGTGTCTGTGTGTGTGTGTGTCATTGTGCGTGTGTCACTGTGCGTGTGTCACTCCATGTGTGTGTGTGTGTCCATTCCTTGGTACATGGACACACTCACATTCCCTCTGTGTCTGTGTGTGTGCCACTGTGCGTGTCACCTCCTCTGTGTCTGTGTGTGTGTCACTGTGTCACTCACTCTGTGTGTGTGTCTCCCTCTGTGCGTGTGTCACTCCCTGTGTGTGTGTGTCACTGTGTCACTGTGTGTCACTGTGCGTGTGTCACTGTGCATGTGTCTCTGCGTGTGTGTCACTGTGTGTGTGTCACTGTGTGTGTCACTGTGTGTATGTCACTGTGTGCATGTGTCACTGTGTGTGAGTCCCTGTGTGACACTGTGTGCATGTGTTTGTGTGTGTCACTGTGTATGTGTCACCGTGCATGTGTCTGTCTGTGTCACTGTGTGTGTGTGTCACTGCGCGCGTGTCACTCCCCGCGCTGTCTCGGCGTGTGTCCATACCGTGTCCACCCCGTGTCCGTACCGTGCTCACCCCGTGTCCTGTGCGCGCCCCCGCGTTTCCCGCCGTTCCCGCGCTCGTGGCCGCGCACCGCTCGCTCCCGCTCCCCCCCCCCGCCCGCGCGCGCCCCCGCGCCGCCCCCGGAAGCGGGCCGGGGTCACGTGTGCGCGCGGCGCTGCCATAAACACGGCAAGATGGCGGCGCTCACGCCGCCCGCCCGCCCGTGCTGCGTCATGTCGCGCCCCGGCCCCGCCGCGCCCGCAGGTGGGTCCGGCCCGCCGCGGCCCCGGGCTCCGCGGGGTGGGCGCCTCGGTGGCGGCGGGGCGAGGCGGGGCGAGGCGCTGCCCCGTGGCGTTTTCGGGGCTTTGCGCGGGCGGGGCCGCCGCTCCCCCCCCCCCCCCCGCTTTGCCCCGGGCGGGTCGTGAGGGGAGAGAGCGGGGCGGGGGGCGCTCTGTGGGGATGGCGGGGTCTCCCCGTCCTGTCCTCTCCTGTCCCATCCCGGGGCTGCTCCGTGCTTTCCCCCGCCCCCGTTGCAGGTAACCCCGGCAGCGAAGTTGGGCGGGAGCGGCGGTGGCGGCCCCGGGCCCTGCCATGCCCGGCCCTCAGCGCCGCCCGCCGTATCCCCGTAACCGGCTGTTTGTTTTCTTCCCTCCTCAGGCTCCACCGCCCGATTTGTGTCCCGAACGGCGCTGGGGAGGATGGAGAGGAGGTTTGTTCCCCTGGCTGGAGGATCCCCGGGCCGTGCGTAGGGGTGGGGAGGGACAAGCCAAGCCCTGGGGCTGTGGGCAGGGAACGTCCCATCCCGTCCTGTCCCATCCCAGCAATGCTGGAGGAATTTTAGTTCCTACCAAACAAACTGGGAAAAAAATATCACCGGCCCCAAATGGGCGAGAGGTGGAAGTGGAGTTTAAAAACCAACCAGGCCAACTTCAGCGGGTTACAAAGGTGAGAACTGGAAAGTTGAAAGGCTTTTTTAAAAAAAGTGTATGGAAATTTGCAGGGCCATGAGCAAAATTGTGTGCTGGACTCCAAAAGCAATGTGGGTTTTGCTATAAAATCGGTGTTTTTTCCAGATAAATGGAGAAATCTCCTTGAGCTTTCTGCATCAGCTCTGTGTAGGTTTAGTCTGGCTGAAGCAAAGCAAAAATCAGAGAATGTGTGTGTGAGATGCAAGACAACAGATTTTATTTGTACTGGGGGAAGAGCTGGATCCTCCAGGGAAAATGGCATCAGCCCTTGGAATACGGGTGTGACTCCAGCAGTGCTGTGCCAGAGGGAGCTGGGCAGGAATTGTTCACCCTCTCCCTTTAATACTGATAACTAACTGCTGGAGCACCAGTAAAATCCTGACAGAGTGATCAAAGCATGCTTGAATTGCAAAGCAGCCCTTCTCCTCTCATCCCCTCAGCCTGTGAAGTGTAGAATTCCCAATCCCACACTTAGAATTCCTCACCTGGAGTGGTGTGAAAACACCTCGGGAGTGAGAGCTGAGAGCTCCTTGTTCATACAGCTCCTTTCCTTTTCCAAACCCACCCTTGCACGGACAGAATCCATTAATATTTTTAGCCAGTTTTTTTTGTTGTGCTTTCCTAGCAACAGCCAGTTCCTTAATGATTAATCCCCAGGCTGTGGCAAATGTGCAAATTTGGGGATGCATGCTGAAGTCATCCCTGCTGCCTGACGTCAGCATTGCATAATCTGTTGACTGTCTGCTTTTTATGTAATGTATGCTCGGAGTTTGTTTGAAAATGTACAAATGTTGGTTGGTTTTGTTTTTTTTTTTCTCCCTGCGTGCTGCTCCTCTGATATTCCACGTTTGCCTCTCCATTGCCCTCTGGAGTTGCAAACTTGTAAAGCAGCGTTTTCACGGCTGGATCCAGCCGGGTGTTTTGTGTTTTTCTCTTTAAAAAACCAGCCTCTGGAACATGTCAGCACCTTCTCTTTGAGCCAGGTGAGTTATTTAGAGTGTTAAAAAAAAAAAAAAAAAAATCCAAATTTTTGGAGTTTCTGCTTCCTCCTGGTGGAAACGTGGGAGCTTCTTGTGCTGCTGGAGTCCATCGACATCATAAATGGAGTTTTATTGGAAACTTAGTAACACATTAACTTTGGCAGCTTAAAAACCGTTGTGTTTTTTTTTTTAAACTCATTGCTGAACTTGATGTATCCGATCCCCTCGGGCAACGTGGGGCTTGGAGAAATAATTTTGTGATGTTTTCAGGAATGCCTTTCAGGTTTTAGGGAAGAAAACTTTCAGGTTTTAGGGGAAAAAAAAAAACAAGAAGGGTGAAGCTGTAGAAATACACAACAAAAGGGGGAGATACAGAAATAATTCCATGGGCTTTTCAGCAAAGGAAGAAAAAAAACCCAGGAGTGAGTAAATATAGATTGATAAAAGCTTGCAATTTAACTAATTAGTGGGATTGTGCATTTCAAATGTTTTTATGTGGATTTGATGACCTCAAAATGCCACCTCGGACACCTCGAGGCCCCTCTTTGCTCCCTGCAGCTGCATTTTCTGTGAGCACAGCTGGCACTGGGCACGGCAGGGATCAAAATCCTGCCTCTGGAAATGCACTTACCAAACTCCAGAGGAGCCCAGTGAAGGTGTGGGAAGGGCTGGAAAATCCCAGCTCCTGGAGAATGAGGCAGCAGGATCGTGGTGAGCTCAGAGCTTGTGGTGATCCCGCTGTCCCAGGGTGGCTCCAGCAGCTTTCCTGGCTGCCTGCCACTGTCCCCACTGCTCCTGACACCCAAGCCTGGAGCAGCATGAGCCAAGTGCTGCTGCCTGCCTGGATTTAAGGACTGCCCTGGTGTAAAAGGAGGGTTGGTTACTCTTTCTCCATTAAACCCAGCGTGGGTGGATTTGCCCAGAAGAAGCTGCTGCTTAAAAAACCGCTGGGAGCTGCTCTGCAGGAGCCTGGCCGTGGTCATTAAGATAATGCTAATTATGTGGCTAATTTCCTGGAGTGAACCTCAGCTGCAAAGCCACTTTGTGTTAAAGCTCCCTGAGGCTTTCACCTGCGGGGTGAGGTGGGGTTTTGGGGACACTGAGGGAGGAGGAGGAGGAGACTGAAGACTCTGCAATGCCACACACGGAGGGGCCAAAGACTGCCAGGCTGCCCTGGCTCAGTTATCACAGTGCTGATGCTGTCTCTTGTAAAGGTACAGTACTGTGATAACTGAAGGATGGCAGCCATCTGAGCTTCACAGCGTCCTGAGGCCACCAAAGCAACATCCTCCTGCTCCACTGGGACATGCTCCTTTCACCTGCAACTCTTGGCATAAAAGGCACCTTTATTTCAATAAAATATTCCACACTCTTCCTCGTTATTGGTTGTTTTGTCTTGGGAGGGCTTCCAGAAATGCTGTGCTTTGAGAAATATTCAGAAATTGTTCCCAAAGTAGAGTCCTGTGCAGGCTGGTGGATATTAAATTACAGAGAGGCCCCTCAGTGGGAGATACTTGGTAACAGAGCAAATTATTCTGTAGCAGCAGAGAAAATGAAACCCTTTTAAGATACTTTTAAATATTTTCTTGTTAAGGATACCACAGTTTGGCCGGCTACTGTAACTCAGAGGTCTCTGCGTGGAAATAAGTGGTGGGAAATGGCTTTTTTCAGGCAGTGAGTTACTGGTGCATTGGGGACAGCCCCTTGCAGGGTTTCTCTACTCTGTGAGTGAGTGACTGAATTTCCTGGGCCATTTTTACAGCGATGTCACCAAAATCCCTGGAACTGAGGCGGTGCTGATTTTTGTGCCGTGTGAGTTCACTCTGCAGTGCTGGGACACGACAGCAGAGGGGCCCCGCGGGCCGCCTTGTGCTGGGAGAGTCAAATCCCAACATTTTTTACAAAAAGTAACCGGAACCCTGCAGAAATATCAGAAATTTCCCAGATTCCTGCCCTTCCCCGAGGAACTGGCGGCGTTCAGGCTGATGCAGCACTTTGCAGAGGTCACTATTTGCTCTCCATCCTGACATTCAGTGTGGTCATTGACCCAGTGGTGTTTAGAAATTCTTCTTTCTGGGCTGGGATAATTCATGTCCAGCAGGGCTTTGCCCTGTGCTGCTCGGGGGAGAGGACACGGATGGTAAGAGGATAGTTTTTCATTTTCCTGCTGCTCACTGGAAGTTTTTAGGGCTGGCCTGGCAGGGTCAGGCCTGTGCAGCCGTGATGGAACATTTTGCCAGCCTGCGTCACTTAAAGGGGAGGAAATTATTACTGCTGCTGTGACAGGGGCTCGAGGCTGGCTCTGGAGGAGGTCTCTGCCTCACCACAAACTGCAAACAATAAAGACATCCTGCTACCAAGAGCTGTAACTGGATTAAAATCTCAGCAGAATCAACCCTCAGCTTCCCCCTTTCTGAAGGCTACAGGCACCTCTTGATCAGGCAGCAATGTTTTTATCCCAAAAAGGAGCAGTGGTCACCTCTATATTGGCTGTCCCATGGGAACTCTGCTGTCCTTTTCCTTCCCGTGCCACATTCCTATTCCAGGATGGACAGGAGAGAGGAGGAGCTGTGGGATCCTGAGAGCATTTCAAAGCTGCCCAGGGCTCTCTTCTTACCTATTTTGGGATCCAGCAGGTGCTCAGGGAATGTGCATCCCATTTCCTGAGAGAAAGGCAGGTGTATCCAGCCAGGTCCTCATGGTGCTGCCCCAGGGCCAGCTCCAGGTGCTCCATGATGGAGATAATCAGTTTGCTGACTCCTTAGAGAAACAATTGAGTTATTTTCCTGCCCATGGGGAAGCAAGATAAGGGCTCTGAGGCAGCTCCAAGGTTTGTTATGGATCAGATCCAAGGATTACAGTTGCTCACCTGCCAGGCCATGGCTCAGGTGTGAGGTTAATGACCAACCTGGGCCGTTTTTAGGGATGTGGAGTTGTGCATGGGACACTCCTCTGGGGCTGCTGAACAGGGCACAGAGCCCGCCCCAGCCTTGTGCCTCTCATTTCCTGTCACAACAAGCACAGCCTCGAGTTCTGGCATGGGACAGGAACTGAAGCGCTGCCTGTGCCTCAGAACAGGCAGATTTACTAGAATTTTATCTCTCTCTCTAGCACAGTGCACAGAGAGTCCATCTCTTTTTCCTGTGGCTTCCTACTGATATGGGAATGAGACAGACTGATATGTTTGCTGTCCAAATATTGCTGCACACAAACAAAGCAGCTCTCAGAGTTTGCCAGCGGAGCACTTCCTCCCACCAACGTGTTAAAGCGAGACATAAACAACCTGCATTCTGACAGAGCCTCAGAAACCAGGTCCATCCTCTCTCTGATAAAGCTGTCTGTGATTTCTGGGACTGATCCCAAGGCAAGGCAGCGTCTCGTGCCGTGTCTCAGCTGCTGTTCCAGCCGGGTCTGTTTTTGTCCAGCGCTTCTCAGGCTCTTGAATCAGGAAAGTCCCTTTTTCCCGTCTGGACTCTGCCTTTCCACCCACGTTCTGCATGAGGAGAGGAGCAGTTCTGCTCCTGTGCTGTGAGGCTGGAATGGCCTCAGCTCAGCCTTGTCAGGGTGGGAGCTGCTGCTGGGAACAGCCTGGCCTTTCTGACAGCACCACGATTAAAGGCATCCATTGTCTGCACACCTTAAAACCAGGTGAGGATGGTGCCTTCCCCCCAAAATGCCTTTTTCCCTCCCAAATGTATGTTTTGTTATTGTTGTACTAAAATGGCATCCATTATCTGCACGCCTTAAAACCAGGTGAGGATGGTGCCTTCACCCCAGAATGCCTTTTTTCCTCTCCAAATGTACCTTTTGTTGCTGCTGGACTAAAACAAGAAGAATCCTTCCCCACAGAGCTCCAAGCACTTCAGCCATTTCAAAGTGCAGCAGTGCCTCATATGAGTCAGACTGTTTTAATTGCTGCTCATTCAGATCTTCTCCAGCTTAGTGCAGACACTTGAACTTGAACTTTAACCCAGACCTTGGTGATTAAACGTCTTTACAAACCGAGCTGCCTACTTGAAATGTCACCGTGCAAATATTGGATATACCAGAAAACAACTCGGGTTTATGTCTGATTCCTCAGTGTGAGCCTGGAGATGTTGGGCAATGTGGAATGAACTCTCCTGAAGTCTGTCAGTGCTGTTCTGTTTTTCCCTGGAACTGGGAAAAGCAGTGCCCAGGGGCAGTGTGTGAACAGAGGGTGACACTTCTCCTTTCTCCATAAGATTTCTGCCTGTATCTCACATTTTGGAAACAGCTGCTTGCTGAGTTGGTGGATTATATTGAAACTCTGCATTTTGTCATTAGCTTGATTGACCAAGGGAAACTGTGACTGTTTGATGGCTGATCAGGGCCAAAAGTGCTCAGCAGGAGCTGAGTGTTTCCAGTGTAGTGCAGTATCAAAGTTACTGCTGTAATTTCTGTATTTGGACAGGTGAGAAAGCCAAGGTTGCACAATTTGGTACGTAATTTGCTTTTCATAACACTTCACAGGAACAGGAGAGGTGCACAGACTCACGTGTGGGTTAATACACTCTTATACAAGGTCTTTAATTGATGTTGGATAAATGTTATAATTTTTCTGGGAGTGATGGAACCAGAGGAGAGACCCCTCTACTCCAGAGGGCTTTGGGTTCATAGGTGAACTTAGAATTGAAATCTCAAGTTCCCCTTTGACTTCAAGAGGCTGAGAGCTGCACTCTGGGTTTTGTGATGCACAGGGATGTGCATCTGCCACTGGAAAAAGCCTCTTTCAGCCAGAGCAGAAAATGGAGAAAAAGATGAGGCTGCTCAGGTTTTTCTTTGGATCTTCTTAAGTCAGGCACTGCAGCCTCACCCTTAGCTCAGGACACAGCAGTGCCCAGGTCTGTGCCACGCAGAGTCACCTTAAATTAAGGTGAATTTGCTCAGATTTGGTGCTGGACAGCAGTGCCAGGAGAGCCCAGAGCTGGAGCTTGTGGGGCAGGAGGGGTGGAGAGGGCAGAGGGCTGTTGGTGCTCCCTCTGCCACCTCCTCTCCTGAGTACTTTTGTCCCTGATCAGCCATCAAATAGTCCCAGTTTCCCTTGGTGAATGTCAGAGCTCTATTGACTGCCCTACCTTTGAATTAACTCCAGGAGCAGGCAGAGTAAACTGAATAATTCAGGAGAGACGTGTGTTTAAACATTTGCAGAAGCTTCAGATTCCTCCTGCCTGAAAGTAAGAGAGAGCAAATTTTGCATTTGGCAGAGAGCAAATGATTCCTGGTGGAGGTGTTTGTGGATGGACAAGGAGCTGTGGAGCCCATCCCAGCAGCCAAGATCCCATCCATGGCTCCCATCCCTGGGGCTGAGGGTGGTGGGAAGTTCAAGGCCATGAGCTGAGGGCTACACACACAAGGGCACCACCAGCACAGGCAGGTTTGGCAAAAGGAGAAAGGGCTGTTAGAGGAGCAGGGGAGCATCAGTGGTTTAGTTGATACAGGGAGAGCTGTTTCCATGATGAGAGCCTGACTTCCTGCTTTTTTTTAAATAAAGACAGCCTGACTTTAAGATAACACACAAAAAAGATGTCAGTGTTTGAGCAGAAGTGATTCTTCCAGAGGGGGGTGGATGAGGAGGAGTCAGTCCCTCTGCCATGGAAGCACAGGCTGTGCTGGATGAGATGGACACAAATCACAGAGATAACGTGAGAAGCTCCACGAGGATGTTCCTGATTTGGTGTGTTCCATGTCCAAGCAGTTTCCTCAAACCCCTGTGCTCACATTCCCAGAGTGATAAAAAAGACTCGTGGCTGCTTGAGCAAAATCTCCTCCCTGTGCAGAACATCCGCATCTCCAGCATCCAAAACTTTGCTGCCTCCTGGTTTGAAATGTATCCAGAGGACTCTGGAAATGAAAATTCCCAGAGGTTTATTGCTAATGAAGCCTAATTAATTTTGGATGTAAATGTGCCAAGCTTCTGCAGTTGTGTTTGCAGCCCCATTAAAGGAAAAGTACTGTCAGTTTTAGCTGAAAATTGTTAGAGGAACGGGGTCTATTTGGTTCCTTCTTAGACTGTGCAGTCCTCACTTCTTCACCTCTTGAACTCAGCTAAGTTGAAGGAAATGTCACAGCCTTTTAAAAGAACTGCCTGAAACACAAGGAAATGAGGAAAATGGAGAGATGGGAGAAGATTCCTACACTGCTCCTCACCTCTGCAGGTTTCATGGATTGGGATGGTAACATCAGCTATTTCCGCCAGATTTGGCGTTGCAATCTGGATGTTCTCAGTAGGTTTGAAACCCAAATTCAAGTGCACTGTGGCAGTTCTCCTACTAATGTGCCATTTAAAGGTGACTTAGGGTGACAGAGACCAGCAGAAACATCACATTTCTCTGTCTCTAAGATCCCTGGCACTTTTTTTCCCCCTTCCCACATCTGGTATACCATAGCCACGTTTTATACCATCATTTTCTCCTTATTATATTTTATTTGCACTCTATTTCAGCCCAATGAACTGAATCTTGGGGGACATAAAAGCTCTAGAAGTGCCTAATAATCAGCTTCTCCTGTTCAAAATGCAACATAAGTAAACTGAGCCAAAGGAGTTAATATTTTGTTTTCTTTGTAACTACCAGCCCCACTTTACAGTTGTGCACTTTTGCTTTCATCCAAAGAACAAACAAGTAACAGAAGACAGAATTTAGTGACTTTAACACGGAGTAAACTCATCACCTCAGTGATTTTTGCTTGTATTCTTTAATTGCTTTTTATTGATGCTATTAAAGATTAAACTTCTGAAGCACTAGAATCACATGCATGGGAGGACTGGGGCACTCATTTCATCCTAAATGGGAAAAAACTCCACTTTCTTTCAGATTTGGAGCTTGTTTGCCATCCTGCTGGATTTCTGAACCCTCTGTGCTGTTATGAACAACATCCTTCCTGCAAACACTTAATTCTCCATCTCCTCCTTGCACAGAGAGGGAGAATATTGTAAACCCCACCTCAAAATGCTGCTTTATAACCCAGAGTGAGGAATTGTGATTTCCAAAACAGCACACGAGGAAAACAGCAGCAGCAGCAGAGAGAGTTTTGGAATTTGTCCAAGCATTAAAGATTTTAGAAATGCTCCGTGCTCTTGTGTCAAGTGTGTCCCCCTGAATGGGACAGGGACCCTTGGACAGTGCTGGGTATGACCTGTACACAAGCTCTGTGTGGACAGAGAGAGACATGATCAATATCGCATCCTTTTGGTGACAGACGTGGCATTTCCCACGCAAAAAATATTTAATTTTTGCTCTGCTCGAGGTCACTGCTCTGCTTTGTGCCTCCCCACCAGTTCCAGTAAACGCTAAACTCGCCCTTATAAAACCCAGCTGTTGCACATACAGCTTTTCCTGGGATATATATATATAGAAAAAAAATAAATATCCATATATATCCATAAATATCCATGGCTGTGGAGTCAGTCTGTGAGCAGGAGCATTGTCTAACTCCAGTGGTGTGGCTGGCAGGCAGCCAGTGGGTACCTGTGAGCTGTGCCAGCAGCATGCTCATCCTGCTGGAAAGGGCTCTGCTGGGAAGTGGATGAGCTCAAGAAAATGCATTTTTTGCTTCTGGGCAGTATTGATTCGTCTTGATGTGTTTTATTCATCTGCTTTGAAGATGCAGATGAAATAAAAACGTGCTGGGGGAAGGAGTTCAGGGGAGGAGGAGGCACAAGTGGGGTTTGGAGCTGGACACCATCACCATCTTCCTCCTTTGAGCTCTACACAAACCCAGTTTCTTCTTCCCAGCAAGGCAACAAAAAGGGTGTTTTTTCAGCAGGGAAATCTGGGGAGAAAATGAAATCAAAACTGTCGGTTTGATGTGAGAACAATGAAGAACCAGAAAGATGACAACGGGAAAAGGCAAGCAGCAACATGAACACGCCTGCTGCAGGGCTGAGACACCTCAGCAGCATCTTCACACTCCCCAGCTTGGAACAAAATGTATGAACTCCATCCCCCCGGCCAGGAAAGTCGGGAATTGAGCTCCTGTTCCACCTCCCACACACAGCTCTGGCAGTTCTCTCCAGCCCTGCCCAGGAAATCCCCCTGAGCCCAGCTGGGGCACCCTCAGAACCTGCACTGCTCTGGGTGCACCAAATCTAATCTCTTGGACTACCCTGAAGTAGCTCTCCTTCCCCAAACTGAGATTATTAGCTTTAAAAAGAAAAAAAAAATTTTTTTTTTTTTTTTTGAGCACCACTTTTAGAAATAGTTAATTACTCGGAAGCAATTCACACCTTCCCAGTGTCTCAAAATAAATTCCGTCACTTGGCATTTCCAAGCAGAGCCCTCTGAAAAACAGCAGCGGGGGTTTCACGCATGTTCCGCCAGCACAGGAAGCTGAAGATAAATTCAGCCACAGATCAGATGTGAAGGACTTGTGCACATATTGTGAGTTTTATTTATACAGCTCCCACCAGCAGCTGGGGCCTCACGGGCTCTGAGGTGTTCATAGGGATGAAAAACTGCTTTAGAGCACCCAGGGTGACCAAAATTCTGCATCCTGGGTGATCCCCATCCTCCAGCACTGACAGAACCAAAAATTTATGTCATTCATAAGTGTAGTGGTTTTATGTTTGCTGAATTTAGTGTAGTGGTTTAATGTTTTTCTGCTGTGAGATAGGATTAGGATGAAACAAATTAGGCAAAACAAGTTCAACTTGAAAGTAAACAGATGGTTTTATTAGCACACACTAAGAAGAAGAAAATAAGAAAAGGAAAAAAAAATTGGAATTTTTAAACCAGCTTTTTTTTGTATTATGAACTGTTCACTTTTTACAAACAACGTAAAGAAGCAAAACTTAGAACTTTAGGTTAGCACTGCTTATAAAATACTTTTTTTATTTAATTTTTGAGAGCGAGAAGTTCTATATTACATAGTTTCCCAAGCTAATTTAAGGCTGTGTGACCCCTGTGTTTAATTAGCCCACCTGGCCATCAATTTACAAGTCACTTTTTACCATCCATGCTAAACCAACACAATAAATTATTTCTAATTTCAGCAGCACTCTGCAGAAGCCTGTGAGGGCACAGAGTTGTTCTAAATCCTACTACAGCTTAAGGAATTTTACATCTCCCTTTACTCATCTCCCAGCACCTCTGACTTCATTTCATCCTCCTGAATTTTGCTGATACGAGTGAGGAGAAGCAGAGTTCCTGCCAGGAACAAATCAATGACAAACTGGAACCACTTAGAGAGTGTTAAATCACCTTTATATAAAAGTTCTGTCAATCCCAGGCTGATGCCATCAGTGATTTAAAACACTTTACCGTAGGCCCCTCGCTGTACCTTGAAATACAATGAATTTAAAAAAAAGCTTTAAAAATATTTATGCTGTTTAAAGTAGAGTGGAAATATCCCCATTTCAGAGGGAAAGATGAAGCTTGAAATCAAACTGCAGAGTGGACAAAAAAAGGATAATCTGTGCATCCATCCCTACCTCTTCTTTCTAGAAAGCTACAAAAGGAAATTTGTTGGAATTGAGTTTGATTTTTAAATCACAAATACCAAGACAGTCAGATCTTGTCTTCTGTATTTTGCCTCTCATTTTTTTTTTTGGTGGAGAATATCAGTACATGCTGGAATTTGCAAAATTCAGAAGGATGTAAGATACAAAATAATTCTTCTACCCCAGTACAACACTCAGAGGGGGAAAAAAAAATTCTTTTTATTTGTTTACTTTTCTGCAGCTCTTTGCAAGCCTCTTCTCCTTCTAAGCAAGAAACAAAGCCAGTCACAAACACAGATGATTAATTCCTTAGAGAAAACTGCTTTAAGAGTTTTAATGCAAAATTACATCCTTCCCATAGGCTGGAATGTTGTGGTAAACACAGACAATTTTGGGTATAGGTTGGACATCTCCCCCTGTTATTAACATAGTTCTCAGAGGAATTTTTAGAAGCATATTGATTCCATCCCAGTTTGTGTCAGAGAATAACCAGGAGAAATCAGCAGTGTCCCAAAATCAAAGTAAAGAAGGCAAAAGCTCACGTAGCAGACAGGACTGGGAGACTGAACACACAATTTCTGCAAAATCCAAATTCCAGAGCAGCTCAGCCCCTGTGGTGTTTTTTTTTTTTTTTTTTTTTTTTTTTTTTTTTTTTTTTTTTTTTTTTTTTTTTTTTTTTAAGTGAGGAGTGTGAAAATTTAATTCTGGCTGAATGACATGGCCTGGGTCATTCCTGGACACAGTCCTGGGCTCTGGGCATGGATTTAGATGGAGCAGAGGTAAAGCTGGAGCAGCCCCAGGCTAAGCCCCTTATGCAATCCTTGGTCACAACCTCTGCCGGGCTGGGCTGGGCAGCTCCAGGATTTAAGGACCTTTGCAGCACCACTTTCTGTGCTGAGAAACGAGTCCTGCCTGTAAGGCATAAATAATGCAGCTCTGGTGTGGTTTTCAGCGTGAAAACCCACCAAGAAAACATATTTTATCAAGGCAAAGCCATGGAAAGGGCTGGTGAGAAAGAAAGAGAATTGTTGGAAGCAGCTCCTGCAGGCAAAATATGGGGGAAAAGGGAACAAGGAGAGGTCAGGAATCATGGTAGATGTTAGGGAAAAAAATCCTTCCCTGTGAGGCACAGGGTGCCCAGAAAAGCTGTGGCTTCCCCTGGATCCCTGGAAGTGTCCAAGACCAGCTTGGAGCACCCTGGGACAGTGGAAAGTGTGAAATTAGGTGATTTTTAATGTCCCTTCTGATCCAGGCTCTTCCACTGTTGAACCTCTCTTGTTCCAGCCTGAGGCTCTTTTCTAATCTTGAGATTAACCAAAGTGATGGAAACAGGGTGAGGCTCCAGTGCTTTCCCACAGTGCGTGGGTTAATCCAGACCCTGTGGCCGTGTAGGTGAGGAAAAAGGTTAACACGGTGCAAAATCATCCAAATTACACCCTGCTAGTTCCCTAACAGCTGGAAACAGCTGGATTGATTCCTCCCAGGAGAGGGGAAAAATGGAATCAATGATTATTTCTTTAGTTTGTAAATCACAACCACTCTCTGGCCATCAGCACCTGAGTCCCAGCTGGATTTCCTGGAGAAAAAGGGTCAAAACTTGGGATTGCTGAGGCAAAAAGGCAGAAGAGCTGGGGCAGAGCTGCTGCAGTGGTGTGTGAATGCTTCAGAACAACCTGGTGCTGCCACATGTGAGAAAACCTTGATAACATTATTTCAGTGTGCTTAGTCTGGGCTACATGGAGGGGAAACTTGTCAAAATGTTTTTTTTTTTTTTTTTTTTTTTTTTTTTAAATGACCTATTCATTCTTTTAGGACAATTCCCCCCAAAAGGCAGCAGCAGATTGACTCTTCTGTCAGAAGAAAATGCCAGATACGTGTGGTGTGTGGGAAGAAGGGGCGAGTGACTTCATTGAACTGAATAATTTTTCTTACGTGTTTTACTTCCACTTGTGCTGTTTCCTGTGACTTCGAGAAGGGTTTGAAACCGCAGCGAAGAAACGGGTTTCTTGTCTGTGCGGATGGGGAGGGCTGTGAGCGTCTGCTCATCTCAGCGAGTTGTTTACACCAGTGTGAGAATGGAAATGAGATTGTGGGTTTGTAAAAGATCATCTAAAGACAACTGTAGGCAAGCAAGGGTCGGCATCTTCTGTAAGCAGCAGTGGGATGAGAGGACGTGGTTTTAAATTGTGCCAACAGGGTGGTTTAGGGTGGACAAAATCTGGAATTTCTCTGTGGAAAGGGTGCTCAGGCCTTGGCAGGGGCTGCCCAGGGAGGTTTGGAGTGCTCATCCCTGGGAAGGAAGGGCTGGAGGTGGCACTCAGAGCTCTGGGCTGGTGACTGGTTGGCATTGGGCACTGGTAGGTCTTGGAGGGTTTTTGCAAACCTGGGGATTCTGTGGTTCCGTAATTCTCAAACCTCACCATGACAAACTCTGGTCAATCTGCGGAGGCGACACCCGCAGCCTCAGCACTGGGCTGGGGAACAACCCGCCACTCCAGCATTGTCCGAGCGGGGACAGAGGTGACTGCAGAACCCTGGCTCGGCTCTGTTCAGCTTGTGAGGGGCTGTTCCCACCCATGAACCCTTCCATCTCTCCATGCCATGCCATGCCATGCCATCCCATCTCTCCTCACCCCATCCCATCTCTCCCCATCCCATCCCATCCCATCCCATCCCATCCCATCCCATCCCATCCCATCCCATCCCATCCCATCCCATCCCATCCCATCCCATCCCATCCCATCTCTCCTCATCCCATCCCATCCCATCTCTCCCCATCCCATCCTATCCTATCCTATCCTATCCTGTCCTGTCCTGTCCTGTCCTGTCCTGTCCTGTCCTGTCCCGTCCTGTCCCATCCCATCCCATCTCTCCCCATCCCATTATCCCATCCCATCCCATCCCATATCCCATCTCATATCCCATATCCCATCTCATATCCCATCCCATCTCTCCCCATCCCATGCATCCCATCCCATCCCATCCCATCCCAGTATCCCATCCCAACCCTCCCTATCCCATCCCATTATCCCATCCCATCCCATTATCCCGTCCCACCCCATCTCTCCCCATCTCTCCCCATCCCATTATCCCACCCCCGGTGTCTCAGCCGTCCCTGGCCCCTCCCCGGGGCGGGGCGAGTTCCGCGCATGCGCAGCCGTGCCGGGACCGCCGCCCTCCGCTCCGCTCAGCTCCGCGCTGCGGGCCGGCCCCGAGAGCCGCCATCCGGCCCGGGCTGTGCCGTGTCCGCACCGTGTGCTCACCGCGTTCTCACCGTGTTCTCACCGCCCGGACCGGCCCCCAGCGCCCCGGGCCGCCCCGCGGGGCCTCGCCGGCCGCCACGGCAGCGGTGAGTGAGGGAGGGAGGGAGGGAGCGAACGGGGCCCGGAGCCGGGGAGGGCCCGAGGGCGCCGCGAACCGGGGAGGCTCCGCGGGGGAGGCCTGGGGATCTCCCGCTGCGCTACCGGGCTGCGGAACCTCCGGGTTCTCTGGATCCGAGAGGCTGCGGAACCCCCGCGTTCTGTGCCCGAGAGGCCGCGGAAGCGCTGGGTTCCCTTTATCCGAGAGGCCGCGGAACCCCCGCGTTCCCTTTACCCGAGAGGCTGCGGAACCCCCGCGTTCCCTTTACCCGAGAGGCTGCGGAACCCCCGCGTTCCCTTTACCCGAGAGGCCGCGGAAGCGCTGGGTCCCCTCGGCCCGAGGGGCTGCGATAGAGGTGTCGCTAAGGCAGGGTGCAGGGCCGGGCAGGGCTGTCACAGCCACATTTCAGCCCCCAGCTCGGTGACAGGAGGAACAGCCATGAAACAGCTCCGGTTGTGGCCGCCGGCGGGTTTGGAGGAGTTAGAAATCCCCTGGATGAGCTCTCTGTACTGGGGGATCCCGCTGCCTTCCACTCCAGGATGGTGTCCAGCTGTGGCTCTGGCAGTTCCTCTGTACGGCACAGGGACATTTTGGGACATTTTTCACCCCCTTTGCCCTTTCCCCCACCACAGTCACACCAGGTCACCTCTGGCTGGAGATCCATCACCCCAAAGGACACACAGGGAACCCAAGGTGTGCCCACTCTGCACCTCCTACTGACACCTAAAACACAATTCTGCTTTGTGCATGTGTGAGAAAAGAATTCCTCTGCTCTGTTGGATAATGGCAGAGAGTCAGAACCAGATTGATTTAAGGTCGCTCCCAATCTAAACCAATCTATGATCATGTTGAATTGGGATTTTTAAGATCTGTGGATGAGGAGAATGGGGAGAAATGTGAAGCACATCAAACCTGCTGCTAATAATGTAGATGGAGAATACAAAGACAGCTCAGCAGTGGCTCAGTGTGGCAGGAGAGGATGGATCCAGCTCTGGTTAAACAGACACTCACCCTGTGCTCAGGATGCAGTGTCTGTTCTGGGGGATGAGCCATGGCAAGTCACATTTTGCGGCATGTCTAGAATTCTAAATACAATGCAAGAAAACTTTGGGATTATTTATTTTTATTCTTTTTTAATTGGAGGAGGCAGATAGAAATAATTCCAAATCATGTCACAGTTTAAACTAAACTCCACTAAACCCAACTTTTCTTGGGGAGGATTCCCTACACTTTTATTTCCAAGCGTGGTGGATGTACTTTGGTACTTTGCTTTATTCGAGTGCTGGAGCTCGGTATTAAGTTCAGTTTTGCCCTTATAAGGGGACTGGGAGGCATTTCCTCCTGGCACTTGTTTTTAAAACACACAGGAAGTTGCACCTTGATCTGGCTCTGTGTTAGGTGAGACCAAAACAGGTACTTTGAAATGTGGGCCCAGCTCAGGATGAGATATTAAAAGTTACAATTATTTTTATCACTATATTTATTTTTTAATGATTCTGTTGTTAAATATGTTACTTATCTAAGTGTTACAATATCCCACAGTGTGTCTGTGTTTGGCTTTTGGGAAAGGTGATGTGAAAAGCTTGGAAAAAGCCACAGTGAATGGGTTTAAACCTGCAGAAAAATATAAACATAAATCAGGAACTATTTTAAAGTTTTTGAACTCCTGGAAGGTTGTGCACTGCACAGTTAGTTCAGAATTAATTGCAAAGTGGCCCTTTTTTTTTTGAGAGGTAGCTTCTGCAAGTGTTTGAACTGTTTTCTGTCTGTTTGATGATTTGAGTTAAAAAACAATCAGGGAATATTTAATGGGAAAACTTTGAAAAGCAAACCAGTATCAGCTGCAAAGCAAAAAGCTGAAGTGCACCTGAAGAGTCACTCGGGGGTAAAATCAATATTCCTTTTAATCTCATTTTTTTTTCCCTTGGTCAAACACAGAGTCTGCAATTTCAAATGAGTTTAATTTTTTGCCTCATCTCTCTGAGGCTGGAGGTAAAGCAGGGCTCTTATAAGTGGTTTGAGTTCAGGAAGTTTAGACTGACATTTCTGTGGTGGTTTAGTCTTGCAAATAAAGACGGAATTCAGAGAAATCAACTTCCTTTTTTTTGCGTGGAGGGGAAAAAAAAAATCTATTTTCACAGGTAACGTCCTGACAGCTTCACCTCTTGTACTTCCCCCTGCTCCCTTCGTTTGGAGGTGAAAACACATTTTTCTTCAACAAAATCAGCCTCAGGTTCCTTGACACCTTCTGATGCCTGATCTGGCATGAGAAAAAGGCTCAAAATGAGGAAGGGACTTTGAAAATCCATCAAATCCTTGTGTTGGATGTGGATTGCAGCAAAAGGGAAAGGTGTTTAATTTGTTCAAAGGTTTCACACATAAAAGCAAAGCCTTAGGACTGCTTTTCTCGAGGTGTGAAAAGGCTTGTTGTGAGAATTTCTGACCCAGAAAGGAGCTCTTTTCCTGACTTGTCCCTTGTCCAACAGCAATTAAAAACCATCAATTTTTTTTTTTTTTTTTTTTTTTTTTTTTTTTTTTTTTTTTTTTTTTTTTTTCTTCTGGGTGAAAAAACAACCCTGCCAAATATCCACGTTGTTCTTTTTTTTTCAAAGTTTGCAATTCGGGCATTATTTCCTGTAAACACATTCAGACTTGCTCCGGATCTTTGGAGCACTTAAAATGCAATTAGGTTTCAGGTATTGGTGATTGCAAACACTTGCTAAATTAGTAGAAAATGGCTTTTTACAGCTCAAGCACATAATTCAGGCAGTTGATGTTGAGAGTCTGCCTGCAGTGAAGCTTTTGGTTTTGCTGCCAGGGTGAGACAGAAATGCTTGAAGGAAAAATAGAGCCTTAAAAAAAAAATAAAATAAAAAAATCAGCATTTTGGGGTTTTTTTTTTTTGGCAGCTAAAATCGCCACTTCCATCTCTTGCTGTAGTTTCTGTGCAGGATGTGAAGTGACAGATAAAGGGGGGTTGTTCTTTCACTTGATTTTTTTTTTTTTTTAGCAGCACTTTGGGGCTCCCATCCAGGATTTGTTTTACATAGATCCTTCCAAAAAAAAAAAAAAAAAAAAAAAAAAGAACTGAAGCAGTGCTGAAAAAAACTACTGCAAGAAGTTGTTGTTGCTGGTTTTCTTGGACAAAATGGCTGTAATTTCTTAGTGGAGAGGAGGAAGTTCAATTTAGTGGTTTTAATGTCCTGGCCTGTTGCACACAGGTGGATTTTTAAGGAACATTCCCTGACCGTTTTCTTCATGCTGGAAGGTTTTATAAAACTGAATTTTTGCTGGCTGGAATAATTCTTGATTTTTTTTTTTTTTATTTTTTTCCTTGAGCTGGTTATATAAATGTAACATAAGTTGCATAACTGACAGAAAAAAATTGAGCTACAGGAAACTGGGAGAGCAGCCTCGACATGGAAAAGTAAAGTCTGGAGCAGTTAAATTTTGCATATCAATAATGTCTTTTTTCCCCAGTGTGGGAGGTTTGATAACAGTGATATTAATGTGTCTCTCTGCATATAATATGATTATTCCATTAAAATATTCTGTTTAATTTATTCTAGATTTTTTTTTTCTTCCCTCTGGGATGTAAAATGTAATCTAGGAAATAAGGGAAATAAGGGAAGTTGAGGGAATTTATGCATTAATCTGAATTGTGGTGAAAGCCTGGGGAAATAAAAAAATAAATTAAAAAAAAAAAAAAGGAGTTTTTATATGAAGAACCAACCTGCAGAGTCAGGTAGAAATAAGAAAAAAGAGAGTAAGTAAATATTTAAATTAAAGTGGTTTGGTGTTGTTGTAGGTCCTGCTTGGATCTGACTACAAACAGATTTTTTTTTCTGGAAATACCAAGAAGGAGATTTGACAAAGCTTTGGGAAACTCGTTTCATAAATCCATTTTTCTGGTAGCTTTGCTTTCTGACAGATTTTACTGCTGCCCCTTTGAGTCAGGTCTGCTGCATCAGGGAGTCTCTGCTAATAAAGAGAATTAATCCAATGTTTAATTCAGTATCCTCTGAATTTTGCAGCATGTGGGATTTACTGTGAGTCAAGAGTTTAACCCCAGTTCCCAAAGGATAATTCCTTTAGAACACAAAATCTGACAACTGCTCTTCCTCCTTCCAGGAAAAAAAAACCCTAAAAGGGAATTTTCACATTCCTCTCTTGTTTATAGAATGGATCTGAGAGGGGCTTTGGCCCCCAGAATGTGAGTATAGTTCAAATATTTAGTTCAAATTTTTAGCAATTTTGGACTCCAAGTGCTGTTTAGATTGTTCCTTGAGGGTTTCCTGTCTCTTCCAGCTATTCCAAGACTCAGTGGAATCTGTCCTGCTCATCGTGGAGTTCAGCAGGATATTGAAATATTAAATTATTTCAGTAATAACCTTTCAATGTGCTGCATATTCTCTAAAAAATTAGTTTATTGGTCTTCCACTTCAGATCTTTGAATTTATTTTCCTGGCTGGAAGCTGAGCTAATATTGACTGATGTCATTTAGAACAGGAAAAAAACTTTAAAAATCTTAGAAAAAAAACCCTTAACACATTATTTGTCAGGAAAAGGACAGATCTAAACATTCCACATTTTTTATTTTTGTTTTTTAAGATAAGGAAAATAGAGCAAACAATGCTCAATCCATGAGACAGGAGGGAGGGAACACAATATGTTTGTGTGTGGATTAGGATTTTCAGGAAATGAATTTGGCAGAGGTGATTTTTATGTTCATTTTGAGCCACCAGCAGCACAGGGAGAGACACATTAAACAAAACAAGCCTTGAAAACCTTGGCACTTGGACATTTTAAATGACTTCCTGCTGTTTGCCATCCATAAATACCTGGCTCTGCTCTCTGCATTTTAATAAAGTATCATAACAAATACAAAGCAGGGTTTTTTATTTTTTTTTATTTATGTGGCTTGTTCTGTTTGATTTTTTTTTTTTCTTAAATTAGTTGTAGAGCATCAGATATTTAAGGGAAAATAAAAGTATTAAAGGTATCACCTTAAGTGGTGCATTAGGGTCAGATTTTTGTATTTAAATCTCTTTTTGCATGAGTTGGTTTTTTGGGTTTTTTTTGTGTCCTCAGGATATTAAACTCTCACCTCCTGCATGGAAAAAAACCTCAAGGCTGAGGTTTTGAATTTTCACAGGTCATTTTGTGTGATGATTTCTTGTGTTTCGTGTTTACTGGGGATGCACAAAAAATAACCTTTCACTTCCTGGACACTTCTGGATTTCGTTTTTCCTCAAAGCACAGCAATAATTTTGAAATTGCTGGAGCTGAGAGTTTAAAAGTTCATTTAAAAAGTTCAGATCAGGGAGCTCTGAGCTGTGTGTATCACACCTTTGTGTTGTCACCTCACCAGCTCTGTCACTTTGTGCTACAGGAATTACCCTCTGAAAAATAAAAATAATTATAAATTCACTGTTCACCTCTTTGCTCATTCCTGCTCTTGATTTGTATTGCATTTATATTAAATTATATATTTTTTACTCTTCTTTCTTGTTTTAATACTCAAGCTGAAGGAAGAGAAATGTGCATTTAATGTTGATAATTAATTAACAGCTGCAATTCTCATATTTAGCACTTGTTAAATCCCAGTGTTCCTGATGGAAAAGTCTCTGCAGGTTGTAAAGGGCACCAGGTGCTTCTGAAATGGAGTTACAACCTTGTACCTTTTTATTAGAAACCTCAGGGCTTGGCTTAAATGTCTTTTGTTTGATTTAGGTATTGATTTGTAGAAGTCTCTTAATAACTCCAGGCCCTAAAGATAAGGAATAGTCGAGAGTTCATCCAGACTGTGGTGTGATTAGAGACAGGAAATCTGTGTAATCCTTGATTTTTGGACGAGGGACCTGTGTAATTCCTGATTTTTGGTTTAATCAGAGAGGGGGACCTGTGTAATTCCTGATTTTTGGTTTTATCAGAGACAGGGACCTGTGTAATTCCTGATTTTTGGTCTGGTCAGAGATGAGACCTGTGTAATTCCTGATTTTTGGTCTGATCAGAGACAAGGAACCTGGATAATTCCTGATTTTTGGTTTTATCAGAGACAGGGACCTGTGTAATTCCTGATTTTTGGTCTGGTCAGAGATGAGACCTGTGTAATCCCTGATTTTTGGTTTTATCAGAGACAGGGACCTGTGTAATCCCTGATTTTTGGTTTTATCAGAGAGGGGGACCTGTGTAATCCCTGATTTTTGGTTTTATCAGAGAGGAGGACGTGTGTAATCCCTGATTTTTGGTTTTATCAGAGACAGGGACCTGTGTAATCCCTGATTTTTGGTCTGGTCCTAACAATACATTGCCAAAGAAACTTGTATTTATTGTCCTGAAGCACATCGAGGTTTTTCATTGATGATACAGAACAAACCCCAAGGAAATGCAAATGGAGCTTTCCCAACTGGAATTCTCCCCTTGAAGCCTTTGTGCGGAAAAATCAACTTATCTTGTTCTACACCAACAATTGTTTTAGGAGGAATTCATGGCCTCAAACAACTTTCTTGCAGCTGTGGGAATCAACAAAGGGTTTGATTTTGATGTCAAAGCCACACAAAGTAAAAGAACATATAGAGATGGCTCAGAGCTGCATTTTTTACCAAAGAACAGCCAAGTTAAAAAAAAACAAAACAAAACAAAACAAAAAAAAACACAACTCTGTGGTTTTTACAGCCCTTTCAGCTTCCTGCAATGTGACTGACAGCTCAGATATATGAACAAGAGACATCAGCAAACAGGTTTGGCCTTTAAAAAAAAGGATTTTTTAAAATCCCGAGTGCTCAGCCCTGTGCCAGCACAACCTTTAAACACCAAAAGCTGAGATGCTGATCAGATTAACTGAGCTTTGTGATTAACTTTTCACCCTTTTTGTTGGGATTCACTGCGTGTTTTAACTTGCAATTAAAGACTGTGGTACCTGCAGGTTAAATCACTGCGTGTTCTTAGGAGTTTGCTGTTGAATTAAGGGGAAAATAAACAGATTTTTCTTGGCTTGTGGTGTGTGTGGAGGCAGCAGAGCTGCTCTGGGGTGTCCTTGAGGCTTCTCCTGAGCTCTGGGGGAATTTGGGAAAATCCTGTGTGAGGAACACTGAGCTGAGCTGAGGTGGAGCAGTTTAACTCCATCAGGCACAGAATTATTTACAGTTTAACTCCATCAGGCACAGAATTGCTCAAAGAATTATTTACAGAATTGTTCTCCCCACACTGTGTCTGTGCATCATTTCCCATTCCTATAGAATCACCTTCTCTCTCTATCCTTGAAATATTAATTTAATTAATTTTATATGACCTATCAGCCCATAAATCCACATCCTGCCTCACCTTCACTCCTTGATGTGACCCCTCATTGATTTTGTCTGATCAACAAACTCCTCAGGACTCGTTCAATCCTCTGTGTCCTTGTTGTTTAACTGCTTGATGAAGTTTAATTAGCAGTGAAATTGCTGATTTAAATTACTCTGCTGCCTCCCTTTTGGCTCCTGAGCTCTGTAAAAGCTCAGCTTTGCACACACACAAATCGGTGCCTATCACTGAAATTATTACATAAAAACACTGGATTTCTCCAAGCTTTTTGTGGCAAATTCAGCCTTTGAAATACAGCTGAGATGCAAACCACTCTTCCTGATCATTTTGCTGAGATTGCAGAAGTTTTTTTTTTTTTTTTTTTGTTAAAAACCACAACTTTTTTTTTCCAGCCAAAACCAGGGAAAAGAAGAATTTTGGGAGTTCTTTAATCTGCAGTAGTTCTGCATTTAGGGCCAGGCCAGCTGTGCACACAATCACTCAAAATGTGCCATCCCTGCTCTGCTGGGTGGGATAATTCCCTTTTTTTTTAAACCAATAAATGCTGATAACCACCAGTTTAAAGCATTTAAAGCATCTGCTCACAGCCACAGCAATTTTAGAAATGTTTTATGGGAGATGTTCTAATCACCAAGTTATCCTTTAAAAAAATAAAATAAAATAAAATATATCTCTTCAATATGATTTAAAAGTTTACAAAATCAGTGGAGATGAGCAGCTTTCCCAGGCTGTTTCAGGGTATTTATTTATTTATATTAAAACCTGATTTTGTTCAGTGCCAGAGAAAGTTGGGAGTGGTTGATTAGCAGGGAAGAAAGATTGACACCAATGATCCTTATCTTCTGAACAAATACACACTTTTATGGTCCTATAAAACTTTTTGTCGTGTCTGTACTGGTTGGGAGGGGCTGGCCTGAAACAGAAATATTTAATTTGTTAAGGCTTAAGGAGCAGCTTTCTATGTTCTATCTCTGTGTTAATAGAGCTGAATTTTTTAGGATTTAATTTAGAATGAGATTCTTAAGGACAAGGTTTAGGCCAGGCAAGGACTCTTCTCTATGAGCATCCCATTATAAAATGGGCTAAAATGGAATAATTCCCTTTTCATTCCATATGACTGAGCTTCATCCAGCTCAGGGATGAGCTAGAAAATGGAGATAAGAGGGGAAAAAAATCCTTTTTGGGAGTTTAACCTGATGTGGAGGAGCCCAGGGTGGTGGGAGCCCTTCAGCAGAGCTGGTGACACAGAATTTGATTTAATTTAGACTCAGATTTTTAAGGACAAGGTTTAGGCCATGCAAGGACTCTTCTTTATGAGCATCCCATTATAAAATGGGCTAAAATGGGGTAATTCCCTTTTTCCTCCATATGACTGAGCCTCATCCAGCTCAGGGATGAGCTAGAAAATGGGGATAGGAGGGAAAAATTCATTTTTGGGGGTTTAACCTGATGTGGAGGAGCCCAGGGTGGTGGGAGCCCTTCAGCAGAGCTGGTGACACAGAATTGGATTTAATTTAGACTCAGATTTTTAAGGACAAGGTTTGGGCCATGACTCTGTAGAGAGCAAAGACTCTTCTCTATCAGCATCCCATTATAAAATGGGCTAAAATGGGGTAATTTCCTTTTTCCCCCAATGTGTCTGAGCTTCATCCAGCTCAGGGATGAGCTAGAAAATGGGGATAAGAGGGAAAAATTCATTTTTGGGAGTTTAACCTGATGTGGAGGAGCCCAGGGTGGTGGGTGCCCTTCAGCAGAGCTGGTGACACAGAATTTGATTTAATTTAGAATCAGACTCTTAAGGACAAGGTTTAGGCCATGCAAAGACTCTTCTCTATGAGCATCCCATTAAAATGGGCTAAAATTCTCTTTTTCCCCCAATGTGTCTGAGCTTCATCCAGCTCAGGGATGAGCTAGAAAATGGAGATAAGAGGAAAAATTCCTTTTTGGGAGTTTAACCTGATGTGGAGGAGCCCAGGGTGGTGGGTGCCCTTCAGCAGAGCTGGTGACTCAAAATTGAATTTAATTTAGACTCAGATTCTTAAGGACAAGGTTTAGGCCAGGCAAGGACTCTCCTCTATGAGCTTCCCATTATAAAATGGGCTAAAATGGAATAATTCTCTTTTTCCCCCATATGACTGAGCTTCATCCAGCTCAGGGATGAGCTAGAAAATGGGGATAAGAGAGAAAAAAATTCCTTTTTGGGAGTTTAACCTGATGTGGAGGAGCCCAGGGTGGTGGGTGCCCTTCAGCAGAGCTGGTGACTCAAAATTTGATTTAATTTAGACTCAGATTTTTAAGGACAAGGTTTAGGCCATGCAAAGACTCTTCTCTATGAGCATCCCATTATAAAATGGGCTAAAATTCTCTTTTTCCCCCAATGTGTCTGAGCTTCATCCAGCTCAGGGATGAGCTAGAAAATGGAAGGAAAAATTCATTTTTGGGAGTTTGGGCTGATGTGGAGGAGCTCAGGGTGGTGGGAGCCCTTCAGCAGAGCTGGTGACTCAAAATTTGATTTAATTTAGACTCAGATTCTTAAGGACAAGGTTTAGGCCTTGCAAAGACTCTTCTCTATGAGCATCCCATTATAAAATGGGCTAAAATGGAATAATTTCCTTTTCCCCCAAAGTATCTGAGCTTCATCCAGCTCAGGGATGAGCTAGAAAATGGAAAGAAAAATTCCTTTTTGGGAGTTTGGGCTGATGTGGAGGAGCTCAGGGTGGTGGGTGCCTTTCAGCAGAGCTGGTGACTCAAAATGTGATTTAATTTAGACTCAGATTCTTAAGGACAAGGTTTAGGCCTTGCAAAGACTCTTCTCTATGAGCATCCCATTATAAAATGGGCTAAAATTCTCTTTTTCCCCCAAAGTGTCTGAGCCTCATCCAGCTCAGGGATGAGCTAGAAAATGGGGATAAGAAGGAAAAAAAATTCCTTTTTGAGAGTTTGACTTGGCTCTGGTTGGAATTTTCATGCCGAGCTTCACATCATTTTCTCAGTTTCCAGCTCAGGTTTGTTCTTCCTACTTTGATTTGCATCTGATCCTGATTGTTTCCTGGAGTTTGGGAGCTAAAAATATCAACCAGGGTGGGTTTTTATCTGTAAATATGAGTAATTGGGGAGCTCAGGCCAATTAATTATGCAATAATTGTGTTCTTTCCTCTTTCACTTCTTAGCTGTGGTCAGTCTTGTTTAAAGGTTCTGGTTTTAGGAGGAGAAAAAATGATAATTTTTAAAAAATTAAATTTAAAAATTATAATTTTTAAGGATGTGTTTTTAATAAGACAAAAATGTCATTTTATGCTTAAAAAAAAATAAATATTTTGTACCCCCAGTTCTCTCATTAAGAGGCTGGAACATCTTTCATGCAGCACTTTGGTAAGAAATAATTTTTAAATAAAATTAACACCTCGGATATTAATTTTTAAACTTCTAATCAGATTTATTGCCAGATTAAAAGTGTGTTTTCCAGGCTGTTCCTGGAATATTTGGAATTCTTTTCCCTTGCCCCATTTCGTGTGACAAAAAACAGCAAAGAATTTACAAGATTTTTTATTTTAAAATCGTGGCCTTTTGCTTCTGTAATTCTCACTTAAACTTTCATCATTCCCAGCTGAAATGGCAGAGTGGCTTTTCTAGAGCTTTTATCAAATAAATTGATTTTTTATGAATTTTTCCTTTGGGGGAAGATGAGATGGGTCTTTTTCCCAAGCCCAAACCATTCCACGATTCCAGGCCAAGGATGTGATGAGAACTGGCAGAAAACAGAATTTAAATTTTTTTTAAAATTTAAATTCAAGTGAATTTGAATATTTTCTGCGTGTCTTATACCAGATTTTCAGCAGAGATTTATTGTACAGCGAGCCCTGAAAGGGAACAAAAAATAAACTGATGGATTTATTGAGTTTATTTCTCTGTAAAAATGAGAAAAAAAATCCTATTTTTTTTCTATTTACATGAAAATATATATCTAGAATTATGTGGAGAGATCTCGGGGTTTTGATCCGGTTGTTTCCTCACCCGAGATTCCAAGGCTGGCTGGTGGTTCGTGTGGGCACGAAGGGAGTGATTTTCCCTCTGGACCTCTGAAGGATTTAGGGTCTGCTGTCTGACTCTGTGTCTCTGTGTTCTGTGCTGAGCTCGGTGCTCGGTGTTCGGCGCGAGAATGATGAGGAGTCTCAAGGTCTTGGTTTTCTGGTTTCTCGCGTTGTTTATTAGTTCTTATCTTACAATTCTCTCTGTCCGGCCATGGTGTTCACAGCAGCCTGGACACGAGGTGACTCCCCTTCCCCTGTGTCCTGCCATGATGTCCACTGCAGCTCGGACACAAGGCGACTCCCCTGTGTCCGGCCATGGTGTTCTCAGCAGCTCGGACACAAGGCGACTCCCTTTCCCCTGTGTCCGGCCATGGTGTTCTCAGCAGCTCGGACACAAGGCGACTCCCCTGTGTCCGGCCATGGTGTTCTCAGCAGCTCGGACACAAGGCGACTCCCCTGTGATGGGAGGTCGCTACCTCTTATACAGATAACTACGTACCCATTGTTTACAATTCTATGCCAATGTCTATCACCTATACTAACAGGGTCGTGTCTACTTTGATCCAATCCACTGAAACTATTTTGTGCCCACGTCACTACAGAAGATGGATGCCAAGGGAGAAGAAGAAGAACCCAGGGCTCCACCCTAAAATCTCCATCTTGTCCCTTTGCATCTACATTCTAAAAATCCATAACTACAAAATCTTCTGCACAGTGATAACTACACTACTCTCAGTAACACCTTTGTGACTTGCAATTCTTCTCTCTGTTGGATGTTTTTCTCATGGACCAAAATCAAAGCCTGTGTCTTCCTGGGCTCTGTGCCAGGCAAATCCCCCTGCACAGACCCCAGACCCTCTTTTTTGGGTCCCAGGCCTCTCTACCGAGGTCTGTGACTTCCCAGGGCGCCCAGAGGGATGCCCTGGACTCCAACATCTCCCCCCTTTGTTTTCACCAAAAAACACCTCTTTGGCTGCTTTGCCATATGCATTAAAGCAAACACGACTTGATCATGAGAAGAATTACAAGTCTCAATAAAATACATACAAATTTTTTTCAAAATTTTCTTCCACAACCGTGAAAGGTTGAAGAAATCAAACATGCCATTCATCCGTGATCTGGTTTCTTCTCTGAGTTTGTTCACTCCATTTCCCAACCGCTCTGTGCTCTCGTGAATTGATTCTGAACCATCTGACAAATTCATGCAATACAGAAGGAAAAGAAAACGCAAGATATAAGTCCTTGCACGCAGAATGAAAGATGTCTGCAGTCTTGACACTGGTTCACATTGGCCTGCTTTCCTCTCCACTCTTGAAGCCATCAGAGCTTCCTCGCCTGACATGATTTCCACACTCTTTGCAGAAATTCACTTGTGTTCTGTATCTGCAGAAACAAAAGCTACTTCTTTGCCATAGGTTAGTTAAAACTGTACTTTGATGGAAAATGCACAACTCTTGTTAAAACCTGAAATCCATCAGGAAAAGTTTCACATGCAACATCTG
Source organism: Zosterops lateralis (assembly GCF_965231275.1). NCBI lineage: Eukaryota > Metazoa > Chordata > Aves > Passeriformes > Zosteropidae > Zosterops > Zosterops lateralis. The sequence continues at coordinate 1,768,514 of NC_139769.1, forward strand.
TGCTTGTTGATGAACACATCTCTCCTCTAGTTAAAGCCAAAGTGTGGCCAAAACCCTGGCCTTATCTAGAGTGATATCCTTTAATACATTTTTGGAACAAAGCTCTTAACAACAACAATTATGAAATGCTTAAACAACTAAAGAACATAAAGAATTTTGAAATGTATCATGATACAATTCACAGTACTTATTACTTAAAACTTATTATCTTAAACTTATCTTATTTTACTAACTTATCTTACTTATTACCTTATTATTTTAACTTATTTATTATCTTAACTTTAACTTACTTAACTTAAAACTTAACTTATTATCTTAAAACTTATTCTCTTAACTTATTTATCTTATCTATCTTATAACTTAATATACTTAACTTATTTAACTTATCTTAACATAAAATACACTTAAAACTTACATACAATAAAACTTTAAATTTATAAAATATAAATCTATTACTTAAACTTTATCAATCCTTATCTTAAATTCAACTTTACTTACTTAACAAATCTTAAACTTAAAACCACATAGAAATCCCTTCTAATGTCAATACAATACTAAAACACAAATCAACTTGGATCCAAATACATCAACACTATAATCAAAAATCCTTTTCCATGTCATGACAATAAGTCTTTTGCTCCTGATCATGCAGCTGCTTTGCAAACATTCAATGATTTCCAGATCTCTGCTTCTGAATTCACAAAACCTGTAACTTTAACTGAATTATTATTTTGCCTGAATGCAGCCCCTCCTAACCCCGAGGGTTACTGCCTTCCCTGGCATCCCTCCCTCTCCTGGATGAGGAGTGGAGACCTTAAAACTCTTGTTGCTGCACATGATCCCTGTGCAGCACTGCTTAAGAAAAACCCTTCCCTCTCCTGGATGAGGAGTGGGAACCTTAAAACTCCAAGAAAAGGGTAAACCCAGCATGTAGCCGAAGGATAAATGAAGAAAGGATGTATGCAGTGGATTTAAGGGAAACCTGGCTACCTTTTGCTGAAAGGAAAAGTTGAGGGAATTGGACTGACAATATCGAAGTGCCGCTTGTGGGCGGGGTCAGGCTCTGCAGGACTCGCTCTGAGGGGGTGGCGCCCCAGAGAAACTCTCCGCCCTGGCCACGCCTCCTCCCTGCTTGCTCTGCCTTTGCCTGTCCCGGTCCTGCCTGCGCTGGCACCACCTGCCTCGGCACTGCTTGTGCCCCCCCCGGCGCTGCCCGCGTCTCGCTCTCTGTCGGGGTTTGTCCCGCCTGGAGCGATCCCACTGCTCCAGCTGCATCCCACTCGCTCTCTGCCTGCCGCAAGGCCTTCTGGGATTTGTAGTTTCTAGCTTTGCACTTGCGCCGTCCATCTTGGCTCTGTCACTGCGCATGCACCAACCGCAAGGCTTTCTGGGGTTTGTAGTTTCCAACTCTGCCTGTTCCGGCTCCTCACTCGCGCTCCGCGACACAGGCCCTGCTCCGCCCGCGCCGCCCCCGCAGCCCGCGCTGTCCCGACACGGGGCACTCCCCGGCCACCCCCAGTCGCGATCGCTTTCGCGCGCACACGCCGCAGTGTTATCTCTCACCACTGACGCGATCTGGGCTTGTTTTCCCTGTTTTCCTGGTGTCTCCTCCACTCCCCCTTCCCCCCTCTCTCTATCTGTCCCTGCGCTGAAGGGGAAAGGGCAGTGGAAAACTTTCACGCTGTGTCTGAACGCGCTGTGTCTGAGGGGGGCTGCAAAGACTCCTGGATGCACTTTGTCTCACTTCTCCCTCCCCCACTGCTGCGGCAAGTGTCCCGTGCTCACGGAACACGCCTCGAAAACAAGCATGTCCTTATCTTGGGATGGATTAGAAGTTTTGACTTTCCCGAGATGAATTTCTGGGACTGAATTCCTGAGGACTGTGGCAAACCCAGGGAAAGTTGTTGGCTTTTCTGTGCTAAACTCAAGGAGACCTGCTGACTCTCCTGTCTCGAGGGTTTTTTGACCTCCCTGCGGTAATCCTGAGGGTGCTGGTATCTCTCCTTTCCTATTAAAACTCAGAGGAGGCTGATGGCTCTCCCCTTCCCCACCTCCTGTAAGAGGTGTATGAGACCCGTCTGCTGATAACAGACGACAGGACCTGCTTGGCTGCCGGCCAGCAAAAGAACCCGCTGCTGCTGCTGGCCACAGACAAAGCCGGTGCTGGCTGCAGGCCAGCTGGTAAAGTGTTTCTTCCTCCCTCCCCGCTACTCTGCTGCTGCACGGAGAAGGTTTTCCCTTATTTTTCCCGGGAGAGGGTCTCCCCCCGTGTTCTAAATTTAACTGTTCTTACCAAAATTGAAGAATGCAGTGCAGGTGTTCTCAAATTCAGTTCGGAGGTTTCCTGATCACCGACCTGCAGATTTCAGGATGACGAGTCCTGGGCCCTTGGATCTCGTCGGTCCGAGGTGAATTTGCAATCAGCTGCCGTCTCTGGTTAGAGATTTCTTCCCCTGTCTTCTCAGCTTGTCTTCTTTCCTTCAGAGGTCTTGCTGTGTCCACTGGAAAGCACCGATTCTGCCCACACCGGTGTCCATTCGTGCCCGTTCGTGCCCTTCCGTGAGCCCACTCGTGTGCCCACCCAGGGACGCCAATTCTCGGGGTTTTGATCCGGTTGTTTCCTCACCCGAGATTCCAAGGCTGGCTGGTGGTTCGTGTGGGCACGAAGGGAGTGATTTTCCCTCTGGACCTCTGAAGGATTTAGGGTCTGCTGTCTGACTCTGTGTCTCTGTGTTCTGTGCTGAGCTCGGTGCTCGGTGTTCGGCGCGAGAATGATGAGGAGTCTCAAGGTCTTGGTTTTCTGGTTTCTCGCGTTGTTTATTAGTTCTTATCTTACAATTCTCTCTGTCCGGCCATGGTGTTCACAGCAGCCTGGACACGAGGTGACTCCCCTTCCCCTGTGTCCTGCCATGATGTCCACTGCAGCTCGGACACAAGGCGACTCCCCTGTGTCCGGCCATGGTGTTCTCAGCAGCTCGGACACAAGGCGACTCCCTTTCCCCTGTGTCCGGCCATGGTGTTCTCAGCAGCTCGGACACAAGGCGACTCCCCTGTGTCCGGCCATGGTGTTCTCAGCAGCTCGGACACAAGGCGACTCCCCTGTGATGGGAGGTCGCTACCTCTTATACAGATAACTACGTACCCATTGTTTACAATTCTATGCCAATGTCTATCACCTATACTAACAGGGTCGTGTCTACTTTGATCCAATCCACTGAAACTATTTTGTGCCCACGTCACTACAGAAGATGGATGCCAAGGGAGAAGAAGAAGAACCCAGGGCTCCACCCTAAAATCTCCATCTTGTCCCTTTGCATCTACATTCTAAAAATCCATAACTACAAAATCTTCTGCACAGTGATAACTACACTACTCTCAGTAACACCTTTGTGACTTGCAATTCTTCTCTCTGTTGGATGTTTTTCTCATGGACCAAAATCAAAGCCTGTGTCTTCCTGGGCTCTGTGCCAGGCAAATCCCCCTGCACAGACCCCAGACCCTCTTTTTTGGGTCCCAGGCCTCTCTACCGAGGTCTGTGACTTCCCAGGGCGCCCAGAGGGATGCCCTGGACTCCAACAAGAGATGCAACAGGCAGCTTTTAATTACAAATAATCTTTTTTTTAATTTAATTTAATTACAATAATCTTTTATATAAAGATAATCTTTTATATAAAACCTTTTGTGTCTGCACAAAAGTCACACACATAAAACCAAATATTGGCTTTTTTTATTGCTGCTTAAATATAATTTTATGTGCATTTCCATTTGAGAAATGAATTAGTTTGGTTTGGTGACTTTGGTTTTGACACCCAGGACAATATTTTGATTTAAAATTCAGATTTTTCTGTGAGGTGCATGAGGTAATTCTCAGGTTGCTCAAGGAAAGTGCATCCAAATTACTGCAGGAATTACAGATTTTTTTTTTTCCCCAAAAAACTGATTTTTATGAGGTTTTTTTTCTGCTTAACCTTTCAACACAGAGATCTGCTTCATGTCTCTAATATTTATTTAATGTATATTAAAATATTGTCTCATGTCTTTGCATTCTGAAGCCATTCAGACATTATAATTTTATTTTTTTTAATGTGCTGATGCATTTTGAGTCAGTTTTATTCTCTCAGGTCTTTGCATTCTGAACCTATTAAGCTTTATATTTTTATTTTTTTTAATGTGCTGTTGCATTTTGAGTCAGTTTTATTCTCTCATGTCTTTGAATTCTAAACCTATTCAAACATGATAATTTTATTTTTTTTAATGTGCCGATGCATTTTGAGTCAGTTTTATTCTCTCAGGTCTTTGAATTCTAAACCTATTCAAGCTTTATATTTTTATTTTTTTTAATTTGCTGATGCATTTTAATCAGTTTAATTCTCTCAGGTCTTTGCATTCTGAACCTATTCAAGCATTATAATTTTATTTATTTTTTTTAATTTGCTGTTGCATTTTGAGTCAGTTTTATTCTCTCATGTCTTTGAATTCTAAACCTATTCAAGCATTATAATTTTATTTTTTTTAATGTGCTGATGCATTTTGAGTCAATTTTATTCTTTCAGGTCTTTGCATTCTGAAGCTATTCAAGCATTATAATTTTATTTTTTTTTTATGCATTTTGAGTAATTTTTCATGGGATAACAACACTCTGGTAATTCCAGCTTTGAACCTCCCAAAAAATCCAGAGATTTCTGTAAATTCTGGAAATGCCTGATGTGGAATTGCTCAGTTTTTGTAAAGGATGAACCAACAACAAACTGAAATGCTTCATAAAAATTCTTTTTTTTCCGTAGATTTTGGGTTGGAAATCCAGCCTTTGGAATTGTGAATCAGTGAGTTTTGTCACAGTGGATAAAAAAGGGAGAGAGGGGTGATTTTTGATTTAAAGTTCCTCAGACTTGTCTCTCTCTTTATTTTATTTTATTTTATTTTATTTTATTTTATTTTATTTTATTTTATTTTATTTTATTATTTTTTATTTTTATCTATTTTTATCTATTTTTATCTATTCATTATCTGTTTTATCTATTTTTTTATCTATTTTTATCTATTCTTATTTATTTTTTATCTATTTTAGTTATTTTTTTATCTATTTTTTATTTTATTTTGTTTTTATCTATTTTTTTCTTTTTTAATCTATTTTTTATCTATTTCTTATCTATTTTTATCTATGTTTTATCTATTTTTTATCTATTTCTTATCTATTTTTATCTATGTTTTATCTATTTTTTATCTATTTTTATCTATTTTAATCTATTTTCTATCTATTTTTTATTTATTATTTATTATTTATTTATTATTTTATTTTATTTTATTTTTTATCTATTTTTATCTATTTTAATCTATTTTCTATCTATTTTTTATTTATTATTTATTTATTATTTATTTATTATTTTATTTTATTTTTTATCTATTTTTAATCTATGTTTTATCTATTTTTAATCTATGTTTTATCTATTTTAATCTATTTTTATCTATGTTTTATCTATTTTAATCTATTTTTTATCTATTTTTATCTATGTTTTATCTATTTTTATCTATTTTCTATCTATTTTTTATCTATTTTTATCTATTTTCTATCTATTTTTTAATTTATTATTTATTTATTATTTATTTATTATTTTATTTTATTTTATTTTTTATCTATTTTAATCTATGTTTTATCTATTTTAATCTATTTTTATCTATGTTTTATCTATTTTAATCTATTTTTTATCTATTTTTATCTATGTTTTATCTATTTTTTATCTATTTTTATCTATTTTTATCTATTTTCTATCTATTTTTTATCTATTTTTATCTATTTTCTATCTATTTTTTAATTTATTATTTATTTATTATTTATTTATTATTTTATTTTATTTTATTTTATTTTTTATCTATTTTAATCTATGTTTTATCTATTTTAATCTATTTTTATCTACGTTTTATCTATTTTAATCTATTTTTTATCTATTTTTATCTAATTTTTATTTTTTATTTTATTTTATTTTATTTCATTTCATTTCATTTCATTTTATTTTATTCTTCTTTCCTTCTGTCTTTCCAAATTTCCCTTCCTTTTCCAGCTGTGTTCACTCCTCTGGAAATTTTACTCATTTGCAGGAACACTAAAAAAAAAAAATAAAAATTAATGTAAAAATGTAAAGCTGCACTCACAACTCAGCTAAAATTAAACCCAAATTTATTTATTATTTTTTTTTTACAGCAAAGAATGAATTCTAAATTTACCCTCCCCCATCCAAAACAGAAAAAAAAATAAAATAAAAATTTAAAAAATTTGTGTCTCATGGTGTGTGAGGCACAAAATGCGTTGTCAGTTCTGGTCTCAAGTTCAAAAGGGGAAATAGAAAAACCCAGTTCCTGTTTTTGGGACTCGACACTTTGAGCTGGGACTTTGTTACTGTTGGTTTTTTTAGGTTTGAACTCAGGAAAATGGGGTTTATTGGTTTATAAATAGTTAATCTGGGCTTAACATTTGTCTGTTCTTTCTTTTTATTGAATTAAAGTGAAAAATTCATCCAAATTAGGGATTTTCTGAAAAAAAAAAAACAATCCAGAAAATGATATTTTTTTAAATGGCTGGCACAACCTAATGGAGAGAAAAAAAAAGAATTAATAATAATAATAATAATAATAATTAATAAATTAAGAATTTATTAATTACCTAATAAAGTAATGCAAATATAATAATCAGTAATTTCCATAAAATATAAAGGATTTTTCCTTAAGGTTTCAGGGTTTTTCCTTTTGTGTTTTTTTTCTTTTTGATGTAAAAAAAAATATATAAATAATTTTTAAAAAAAGCCACTCAACCCCCCCCCCCCAAAAAATTGTTATTTTGGCAGTGAGAGGGGAAGATGAAATAAAAATTTGACAAAACTTTTGAATTATTTATATGAGAATTAATTACATTATTACAACATTAACTCTCTGCTTTGTTACCACTGACCTCTCTCTTTTCTTGCCTTTTTTCCCCTTTTTTTCCCCCTTTTTTCCCCCTTTTTTCCCCCTTTTTTTCCCTTTTCTTTCCATTTTTTTCCCTTTTCTTTCCCTTTTTTTCCCTTTTTTTCCCTTTTTTCCCTTTTTTTCCCTTTTTTTCCCTTTTTTTCCCTTTTTTTTCCCTTTTTTTCCCTTTTTTTTCCCTTTTCTTTCCCTTTTTTTTCCCTTTTCTTTCCATTTTTTTCCCTTTTTTTTCCCTTTTCTTTCCCTTTTTTTTCCCTTTTTTCCCTTTTTTTCCCTTTTTTTCCCTTTTTTTCCCTTTTTTTCCCTTTTTTTCCCTTTTTTTCCCTTTTTTTCCCTTTTTTTCCCTTTTTTTTCCCTTTTTTTTCCCTTTTTTTTCCCTTTTTTTTCCCTTTTTTTCCCTTTTTTTCCCTTTTTTTTCCCTTTTTTTTCCCTTTTTTTTCCCTTTTTTTTCCCTTTTTTTTCCCTTTTTTTTCCCTTTTTTTATGATCTCTTTTCAATCATTAACATCACAAAATTAATTATTGCAATATCACTGCAATTCTGGCAAAGACTTTGCTTTATACCAACTTTTAAGCACATTTTATATATTTTTTTTATAATTTTTTTAATATATAACACATTTTATATAGTTCTGGAGACCTATTTGTGTCTATAAAACACACAGGAAAACAAATATATCACTGATAACAGATTAGTTAAATTAATCTTGATTAAACTTTAAGTCTGTCATGAAAATTTATTTTTTTAAAGGCTTTTCTGTTCTCTGTTTTCATGGTAAATGTACAGAAAAAGTAAAAAAATTACAACTTTAACTCTGTGGAAATTCCCTTTATGTGAACATCAGTTCCTGTAAATAAGAGAAAAAGGGGGGGTTTTTTTTCTGATTTTTGTGGGGTTCAAACAACTGAGATCCTGCATTCAGAAATGTTTTAGGGCCAACTCAGTAATTCAATGTTTTGTGGGCAATTTAGTAATTCAGTGTTTTAGAGGCAACTCAGTAATTCAATGTTTTGGAGGCAACTCAGTAAAATTCAGTGTTTTGGGGGCAACTCAGTAATTTAATGTTTTAGAGGGGAACTCAGTAAAATTCAATATTTTAGGGGCAACTCAGTAATTCAGTGTTTTGGAGGCAACTCAGTAATTCAGTATTTTGGTGGCATCTCAGTAATTGAATGTTTTAGAGGCAACTCAGTAATTCAGTGCTTTAGAAGCAACTCACAAAGTTC